>NC_042615.1:245899183-246073134 GCF_901001135.1 Rhinatrema bivittatum
CCCCCTCACCCACACACCATTCACTAGCTGGGACATGGGGGAAGTCAGGAGTGAGGGTCAGGCAGCTCCCCCCTGTCTGTGAAGCCAGCCTCTCACTAGTAATGCAGGGAGGGAGCTGTCTCAGACTGGTATCAGGGTTAGGGCACTGTGTGCAGGAAGATCACAACACTCCTGGTATTAATAGGGATAGGGCACTGTAAGAGATGACTGTAGTAGATTGAATAAAGATCTGATGTTTCTGCTCTCCTCACACCAAACAAAAACACACACAAGCAGAGAAGCCCTTCTTACAAAGCTGAGCTAGTGAGTTAAGCAGGAGGAAAAGTAAACATACTGGTGCCAGTGTGGCTACTAAAAAATACACTTACCAACAATCAATTACATATATTTGAACTGTGTACAGTTCCAGCCAGGACCACCTTTCTAAAATGCACAGTGATTGGCAAATTCAACATGCACTAGCATTTCAGGTGCCTGCTAACAAAAATAATAAACAAACAAGTTCTAGTCACGTGAGTGCTGATCATTACATTACTTTTTTTGTCAAGCTTCCAACTGTTTCCATTTCACATCCCCCCAACCATATTGGTAACATCAATAGATAAGAGCACAGCCAGCCAATAGGAATACATACATACATATTCATTCCTAAGTGACCTTTACTGACCTGGGAAGTGTGAACACTTTGTTTCATTTTCTGTTGGTGTTCGTTAGTTTCCAGTTCCATTTCCCATCCCCCCAACCATCACCTCAGTGGTAACCTTGGTAATATCAATAGATAAGAGGGCAGCCAGCCAATAGGAACACATATTCATTCCTAACTGACCTTCAGTGACCTGGAAAGTGTTTATTTGTATCATTTTCAGTTAGTGCGCACTAAATCGAGTTAGTGCGCACTAACCGGGAGTTAGTGCGCACTAACTCGAGTTAGTGCGCACTAACACGATTTAACGATTTTTAACGATAAATCGTTAGAATTTCTATTGTATCGTGTTCTATAACGATTTAAGACGATATAAACATTATCGGACGATAATTTTAATCGTTGAAAAACGATTCACATCCCTACTATATTAAATAAAAGGTGAAAGAAGACATCCTTACTTAGTACCTCTATGCAATGTGAAGGGGGCCTCTGAAATAAAACCCAAAACAACCTCACTTTAGGTTGCATATAAATAAACTTTAACATTTTTAATAAACAATGGTCCTAAACTAAACCATTTCAATATCTGAAATAAATTAGGACCATTCTATCTGATCAAAAGCATTTTCTGCATGTAAAGATGTAGTCACTAAAGGTGACTTCCTATTATACTCCATCAATAAAAAATATCTATCTAGATAACTGAAGCTTGACTGACGTGCCACAAATGACCAGTAGAGAGCAGCTCTACTGCGCATGCATGGGCGGGAGAGCACGTCGGTCAGAGCCGGAGCTAAGATGGCGCTGGGAGGAGCGGCAGCGATATCGGGAGTGTTGGGCGGCCGAGCTACAATAGCTGGGCGATATCGGGAGGAAATGCAGCAGCAGGAAGGAGCAGCTGAGGTGCGTGCCAGAGAGGAATCCCCGGAGACCTCCCGTCTCCGTGAGCGGGCCACAAGAGCACAAGAGGGAGAGGGAAGGGGGTGTGGATGAGCTGGGAGGGGATGAGAGTGAGGGGGGAGGTGAGAGTGAGGGAAGAGGAGGGAATGGGAGGGAGAATGAGGGGGGAGGTGAGAGTGAGGGAAGGGGAGGGGGGTGGGAGGTGAGCATGAGGGGGAAGGTGAGAGTGAGGGGGAGGTGAGAGTGAGGGGGGAGGTGAGTGACGGGGAGGGAGAATGAGGGGAAGTGAGAGTGGAGGTAGGGAGAATGAGGGGGGAGTTGAGAATGGGGGAGGGGGAGGTGAGTGGGGGGAGGTGGAGAGTGGGGTAGGGAGAATGAGGGGGAGGTGAGAGTGAGGGGAGGGGAGGTGAATGGGGGGAGGTGCGAGTGAGGGGAGGGAGAATGAGGGGGGAGGGGAGAGTGAGGGGAAAGAGTTTGAGTGGGGGCAGGGGAGGGAAGGGGGGTGAGTGACCAAGGGGGAGGGGGAGTGACTGAGGTGAATGAGAATGGGAAGGGGGAGTGAGGGAAAAGAAGTGTAGACGGGTGCAGTGTCCGAAAATAGACCGAAAACATTTTTTAAAGGAGCCCGTTGTTACGGGCTTAATGGCTTGTCTTAATATAAATGAAGCAACTGCATAGAGGGAGAGATCTCTGAAGCATACAAGCCTTTATTATACCTGTAAAATAACCTGATCTTTATATATGTTCATACTATGATTAGATCTTAAATCCTGTATTCTTTGCATATATTTCTTTCTTTTCAAATATTGAAGCAAGGTATGACCACATTTATTATCACTTTATTATTTAGCACTTTGCAAGAAAATCAATGTCCCAGCCTGCTTACTGAGTATGAAATTATATTTAATTTTCAGCATTTGCAATGGATGTAACAGAGCATTATCCTTCCTCTGGATATGTTGTAAATCTTATTGTTTTATTTCCTGATCTAAAATTTCAAGATTTATGCACCTTTGCTTATTTTTACCAGCAGAATAATTTATAATTATTCTTCTCAGCCTGGCCTTAAATGCACCCTACCAAATATTAAAGTAGACTTCATCTGCATTATTAAAAGCAACATCTTCCTCACATGATCGTTCAATTACTCCCTCATAGTTAGGTTCCATCAGTGATTTGAAGTAAATCTCCTTCTTCAGTGAAGTCTGGCAGATGGATTTCCTACCTAAATAATAGGAACAACAACAGTTACATGATCTAAGATAGCAATATTCTTAATATTTGAATCTAGCAGTGCTAGCAATAGGGAAGTGAAGATAAGAAAAAAAATAATCAATCCTTGAACACGATTGGTGTGGGACTGAATAAAAAGTAAAATCCTTATCAGTTAGGTGTTGAAATCTCCGTGGGTTTGTTGATGCCAAGTTCTTCAAAATAGATTGCAAGATCATTGCAGATTTTGTTTGCCTCACTTTAAAACTTGACTGACAATCTAGAAGAAGATCAAGGGGGAAGCTAACTCCTTCCCCATTATAAATGGAATATTACCCATACCTATTAACAATTGAGCTAATTTCCTAAAATATAACAGGAGTGTCTACTAGGGATGTGAATCGTTTTTTGACGATTTAAAATATCGTCCGATATATTTTAAATCGTCAAAAATCGTTAGGGCCACGATACAATACCAATTCCCCCAATTTATCGTTAAAAAATCGTAAATCGGGGGAAGGGGGAGGGCAGGAATACCGGCACACTAAAACCCCCTAAAACCCACCCCGACCCTTTAAATTAAATCCCCCACCCTCCCGAACCCCCCCCCAAATGCTTTAAATTACCTGGGGATCCAGCGGTGGTCCAGAATGGCGGCGGTCCGGAACGGCCCCCTCAATTGAATCCTTTTGTCTTCAGCCGGCGCCATTTTGCAAAATGGCCGCCGCAAAATGGCGGCGGCCATAGACAAAAACGATTCGACACAGGAGGTCGTTCCGGACCCCCGCTGGACTTTTGGCAAGTCTTGTGGGGGTCAGGAGGCCCCCCCCCAAGCTGGCCAAAAGTTTCTGGGAGTCCAGCGGGGTTCAGGAAGCGATTTCTTGCCGCAAATCGTTTTCCATACGGAAAATGGCGCCGGCAGGAGATCGACTGCAGGAGGTCGTTCAGCGGGGGTTCCGGACCGCCGCTGAACGACCTCCTGCAGTCGATCTCCTGCCGGCGCCATTTTCCGTACGGAAAACGATTTGCAGCAAGAAATCGCTTCCTGAACCCCGCTGGACTCCCAGAAACTTTTGGCCAGCTTGGGGGGGCCTCCTGAACCCCACAAGACTTGCCAAAAGTCCAGCGGGGGTCCGGAACGACCTCCTGCATCAAATCGTTTTTGTCTATGGCCGCCGCCATTTTGCGGCGGCCATTTTGCAAAATGGCGCCGGCTGAAGACAAAAGGATTCAATTGAGGGGGCCGTTCCGGACCGCCGCCATTCTGGACCACGCTGGATCCCCAGGTAATTTAAAGCATTGGGGGGGGGGGGGTTCGGGAGGGTGGGGGATTTAATTTAAAGGGTCGGGGGTGGCTCACGATTTTAACGATTTTTCACGATATTTTTAAAACCCAAACGGCAACAATACGTTTCCCTCCCCCTCCCAGCCGAAATCGATCGTTAAGACGATCGAGGACACGATTCACATCTCTAGTGTCTACCATAGGAGCAGAAATACAAGTTTTAGATCATCCATCTCAACATTAATGTTAACCTACTTACCTTCTTTATTGGAATCTTGTCATAATGTTAATTGCATTAGAGCATTTGAAATGAACCACCACACCATTGGTTTTACCTATAACAGGAGAAGAGGCTTTAGCCTCAAAACCACAGCCCATTAATTTTGATGATTCCATATAATTAAGATGAGTCTTTAGGAAACAAAATATCAGGAGGTTCATATTCAGCAGCTGTGCAGCTGTGCTAGTTACCCGGTTATATCTAACCAGCAAACTAGCAGTATACATGCAGCAGTGAAGTTGCACCACTGAATAATATATCCGGCTATCTTAAAGTTAGCTCATCATGTATAACTGGATAACTTTAGGACAGCCCAATGGCCCGACCACAGTTAGGCCTGGATTTTCCAATGTTGCAAGCCTCTCTGAATTCGGCAGTAATGGGGGGCGGGGGGGGGGGGGGGGCGAAGCAGGGAGGCGGGCCTGCAAAAGACGGCAATGATCGCACCTCCGCGGTGTGATCGCTGCCGGCTTTCACACCTAATAGCGCCATACTGAAAGGTGGTGCTATTGGGCGTGCTACTGGCGGCAATAAGGGTTCTTACCTTTTCGCTGTCAGCTATGTTTCTTCAGCGTCTGCCCCAACACTGCCCCGACTCCTCCTCTTCTGGTTCCGACGCTGCCTCGACTCCGCCCTCAATTTAGCTATTGCACATGAAAAGGGACTTTTCGCGTGTTAAAAGTCTCTTTTCGCATGTGATAGGGTTGGAAAATAACCCCCTTAGCCAGTTAAGTTAAGAGGATAACTCCGAATGTCAGAGCTAGCTGGTTAATT
Organism: Rhinatrema bivittatum; assembly: GCF_901001135.1. Lineage (NCBI taxonomy): Eukaryota > Metazoa > Chordata > Amphibia > Gymnophiona > Rhinatrematidae > Rhinatrema > Rhinatrema bivittatum. Next base: position 245,904,281 of record NC_042615.1, read on the forward strand.
TATCTGGCTAACTCTGCTTCTACCCAGAAGGCCACCAACGTATTTAGCTAAATTCTAACCGGATAATATAGCTGGGTAAGCCATTTAGATGGATAATTATTACGTTATCCGTCTAAATGGCATTTATATATGGACCTTCAGAATTATCCTTTTTAAGATACAATACTATCTTATTTCTCTTAATAGAGCTGTTTAGAAGTTTAACATTTAAAGACATAATATTCACCATTGTCCACACTCTTCCATACCAGAAACAAAATCAAATCATTAAAATGACTTCAACCAGTGACTGCATTTATTTCTTCAACAAGCTTTTTGCCACAGTCACCAAACCACCAAGCAATACTCATCTTATATTGAGCAATGAATATAATTATAATCCTAAATCATGAAAAATAATTATAGAATCAGATTAATGTAAACTGCATAACAGCCCTATTATAATCAATAAAGATTTTTAGAAACTGTCTCATTTTTCTTCCATCTCACGTCTAGAAAACTCTCATAAAAAAATTGCAACACTGTCAGATCTTCAAAATTTTCTGTCATGTTATTAACTGTAATCCACATCCATGTTGGGTAGAAGAGACTATACTTAGCATTCACACTGCCCTCTTAACACCAAAATCTGTTTATTGAACAGTTATTTTGTTAAGATTAGTCTCAGCTTAGATAAGATTTATTTTACTGGTGGTACATCTAGTTTAATAAATAATAATAATAATAATAATGAAAACCTTATGACCCTCAAAATTCAAAGGAGCTATCAATCTCACATTCTGCAGGATCTTCAGCACTTGTGGGTGACAAAGAATCTTTTTACTCCTTGTTGAATTCTCACTGAGGAATCTTCTTTTGAGATTCATGGCAATAACCAGAATTCTGAGAGATAATATAAACCAAAATACCAGTGATAGTAAGAATAGGAAATCAAATAATTTAACAAGGCTTCTCAAGAGCTAAATTCTCAGGCAGCCATTTTGTATGTTGCTCTCTAATGCTCCATCTCAATATACTTTTAAAATTGTACTTAATCTGCTTTGTGCATATGTTTAGAAAATGACAAAATATCAAAAGTTTAAATAAATAAAAACCATAATATAGCATAAAAAGGCGGTGTTATGATGATTTTTCAGGGGCGTGGTTTAAAAATATGTTCATACATTTCATTTGTTAAAATGGACATACATAGCAGGCATGTCACTACTGCATGCAATTTACCCCATCGTTCTTTAATGCTTAAATCTTGCATTTGAAAATTGACTGGGATTGTTCAGGTCAGAAAGTGCATACTTTCGAAGTTAAGAACCCTAGTGAAAATGTATCCTATGTAGCTGAATGCATACTTCAAGATCAAACTACTCAAGTTTTTGACTACTGTTTCTTCTTTCTAGAACCCGCATTAAGTACTTGGTGCTCCCATATGGGAGCACCAAGTACCTAATGCGGGTCTAGAACATTTAAAATCATGAGAGGTCTAGAACAGGGTAGATGTGAATCGGTTATTTACTCTTTCGGATAGTAGAAAGACTAGGGAGCACTCCATGAAGTTAGCATGGGGCACATTTAAAACTAATCGGAGAAAGTTCTTTTTTACTCAACGCACAATTAAACTCTGGAATTTGTTGCCAGAGAATGTGGTTCGTGCAGTTAGTATAGCTGTGTTTAAAAAAGGATTGGATAAGTTCTTGGAGGAGAAGTCCATTACCTGCCATTAAGTTCACTTAGAGAATAGCCACTGCCATTAGCAATGGTTACATGGAATAGACTTAGTTTTTGGGTACTTGCCAGGTTCTTGTGGCCTGGATTGGCCACTGTTGGAAACAGGATGCTGGGCTTGATGGACCCTTGGTCTGACCCAGTATGGAATTTTCTTATGTTCTTATGTCATTTTTTCTATCGTTTATGCATTTTTCTAAATTTGTCATTATAGGAATGACACACTGAACATTTGATAAAATTAGTTTCATGATATAATTTATCTTAATATATGCTCTTCATCCCATTGCATTTTTCTCTTCACTTTTGCCATATGTTCATTTTCTATCATCACCAGCTGGTTGAAGAAACACATTTCATTTCAGCTTTGATTTAGCAGATTAAGGATAGAAAATCCAGAGTCCAAATACAAAAAAAGAGTTAAAATATTAGGTAAATATTCAGACACTTAGCTTGGAAATTTAGGCCTAGATTCATCAATAACCCATATGTTATCCAAAAAGGGGTGTGTTTATGGAAATTGGTAAGCTACTGCTTTGCAAAGGTATTATCACATGGTGCACTAACTTAACACATGCATTATTGCATAGTGTGGTAAACTGAGTGTATGTTGCAATAACTAGGGATGTGAATCGTTTTCCATATCGTCTTAACGATAGAAATCGTGTGGCAGGGCAAGAAAATCGTCTTAGGCACGATTTTTTAGTTAAAAAATCGTTAAAAATCGTTTTTTCCGATTAGTGCGCACTAACTCGAGTTAGTGCGCACTAACTGGGAGTTAGTGCGCACTAACTGAAAATGATACAATTTGACACTTTTCAGGTCAGTTAAGGTCAGTTTAGGAATGAATATGTATTCCTATTGGCTGCCCTCTTATTTATTCATGTTACCAAGTTTCCTACTGACAGTATATGGGGGATGAGAAATGGAAACAGTTGGTAGCTTGACAAAACAAGTAATGTGATCAGTCAATGTGACTAGAACTTGTGCCCTAACCCTGATACCAGGGGTATTGTGATCTTCCTGCACACAGTGCCCTATCCCTATTAATACCAGGAGTGTTGTGATCTTCCTGCACACAGTGCCCTATCCCTAATACCAGGGGTGTTGTGATCTTCCTGCACACAGTGCCCTATTCCTGATAATGGGGGTGTTGTGATCTTCCTGCACACAGTGCCCTATTCCTGATACCGGGGGTGTTGTGATCTTCTTGCACACATCCCGATATCAGGGATAGGGCACTGCATGCAGGAAGATCACAACACTCCTGGTATTAATAGGGATAGGGCACTGCATGCAGAAGATCACAACACTCCTGGTATTAATAGGGATAGGGCACTGCATGCAGGAAGATCACAACACTACTGGTATTAATAGGGATAGGGCACTGCATGCAGGAAGATCACAACACCCCTGGTATCAGGGATAGGGCACTGTGTGCAGGAAGATCACAATACCCCGGAGGAGTGAGGGTCAGGCAGCTCCCCCCTGTCTGTGAAGCCAGCCTCTCACTAGTAATGCAGGGAGGGAGCTGTCTCAGACTTCACCATCCTCCCCCCCCCCTTACCCACACACCATTCACTAGCTGGGACATGGGGGAAGTCAGGAGTGAGGGTCAGGCAGCTCCCCCCTGTCTGTGAAGCCAGCCTCTCACTAGTAATGCAGGGAGGGAGCTGTCTCAGACTTCACCATCCTCCCCCCCCCCTCACCCACACACCATTCACTAGCTGGGACATGGGGGAAGTCAGGAGTGAGGGTCAGGCAGCTCCCCCCTGTCTGTGAAGCCAGCCTCTCACTAGTAATGCAGGGAGGGAGCTGTCTCAGACTTCACCATCCTCCCCCCCCCCCCCTCACCCACACACCATTCACTAGCTGGGACATGGGGGAAGTCAGGAGTGAGGGTCAGGCAGCTCCCCCCTGTCTGTGAAGCCAGCCTCTCACTAGTAATGCAGGGAGGGAGCTGTCTCAGACTGGTATCAGGGTTAGGGCACTGTGTGCAGGAAGATCACAACACTCCTGGTATTAATAGGGATAGGGCACTGTAAGAGATGACTGTAGTAGATTGAATAAAGATCTGATGTTTCTGCTCTCCTCACACCAAACAAAAACAACACACAAGCAGAGAAGCCCTTCTTACAAAGCTGAGCTAGTGATATAAGTAGGAGGAAAAGTAAACATACTGGTGCCAGTGTGGCTACTTAAAAAATACACTTACCAACAATCAATTACATATATTTGAACTGTGTACAGTTCCAGCCAGGACCACCTTTCTAAAATGCACAGTGATTGGCAAATTCAACATGCACTAGCATTTCAGGTGCCTGCTAACAAAAATAATAAACAAACAAGTTCTAGTCACGTGAGTGCTGATCATTACATTACTTTTTTTGTCAAGCTTCCAACTGTTTCCATTTCACATCCCCCCAACCATAATGGTAACATCAATAGATAAGAGCACAGCCAGCCAATAGGAATACATACATACATATTCATTCCTAAGTGACCTTTACTGACCTGGGAAGTGTGAACACTTTGTTTCATTTTCTGTTGGTGTTCGTTAGTTTCCAGTTCCATTTCCCATCCCCCCAACCATCACCTCAGTGGTAACCTTGGTAATATCAATAGATAAGAGGGCAGCCAGCCAATAGGAACACATATTCATTCCTAACTGACCTTCAGTGACCTGGAAAGTGTTTATTTGTATCATTTTCAGTTAGTGCGCACTAACTCGAGTTAGTGCGCACTAACACGATTTAACGATTTTTAACGATAAATCGTTAGAATTTCTATTGTATCGTGTTCTATAACGATTTAAGACGATATAAACATTATCGGACGATAATTTTAATCGTTGAAAAACGATTCACATCCCTAGCAATAACCCCTATTTTTAGGAGACTGAGAGAGAGAGACTATCTACAAGGTCCTCATACTACTTCAGTATTTATATCTCTATAGGAGGGTCACCTGATAGGTCAAGATGAGGTGTTGGTGGTGGTATAGAGTTTAGGGGCCAGTTTCGCATGTAGAGTGAGATGTACGAACAGCACAGTATACCTTGGTGAAGATTTGGCATCATTTGGAGTGGCCCTCCTATAGCAATATAAATAAGTGCACACAGTGAAGTTCAAACCAGAGGTGCTCTCTCACTCCCACTCCACTCCATTCTACTCTACTCCTTCCTCCCTTTCCCCAGAAATGGCCAAAATTAAATTCCAAAAATTTATCACAAATTGCATTATGGCCATATCACACAGCTTTACACTACAGAAAAAGGTGTAGTTATTTTTGGCATTAAAACCACACAATAGCTTGCATTATGCTATCACACAGTACGATATGGCCCCTAATTTTACTAATTCCCACCCATTATTCCTCTCCAATCCTGCTGACCCCCAAAATTTGCATTTGTACTGTGCAGCACAGTGTTTTTCATATGTGATAATGCATTATCGCATGCGAAAATGCCATAATGCGCTTTCATGCATGAGCCTGTTACAGAGATAGATCTGACCATATGAATCCTGAGCAAGACTGAGCATCTAATACAGGTCTAGATTATTTAAAATGCTATATTTATAGCAAAGATAGTAACCTCATTGGAAAAAGGGGTATGGCTAGGCAAATTTGAAGCCTGCCACATTGCATCAACAAAATATGGAATGCAGCATTACGGCATTGACTGTGGCGACATCGGCCATGCTACTAACCTTTTCCCCTGTAGAGCCCTCAAAAAAGATGTAGCTATTTCCAGCGAATTTTCCGCACTAACATGTTATACTTCATTGCTCACAGCGCTATCAGTCCCTAATTTAACTTAACCCTGCCTTAACTTCTCCCACGTCACAAAACTTTAAAATTTGCATACGCAATTTACAATGCATTGATTATCGCATGCGATAATTCTGTAATGCATGCGATAATGGCCTATCACAAATTGAAGAATGACCCTGAAATTTTGGTGACTATATGCACAAGGTATTTACATTTAGATTGCTAAAAATTGAGTGGGACTAGGGATGCACTTAGTTCAGGGACAGTAAGTTAGTACTGATATTCAACATTAGGAAGGTAATATTCATCAGTCAATGTCTGGATTGCAAAGTTAGCCAGATAAGCTTATCTGGCTGACTTTGGAGAGATATTCAGTGGTGCAGTCACACTACTGAATTTAGGTAACTATCTTAAAGATAGCCAGATAAATGTTCCAGCTTACTTTACGATAGCTCTATGGTATGAAAAGAATTAGCTGGGTTTGTTCTCCATCTAACTCTCATTATCAGAATTAGATGGACAATTTATCCAACTAACTTAAAGCCCCTGGAATGTCCCTATGCTATCTGACTACATTTTAAACAGATACTGAGATATCAGGCTAATTTATAGCTGGATAAGTGGCCAAAATATACAAAAGTCAGCATTTAGCCAGATAGCTTCTGAGTTATTAGCTAAATTTCTCTTAATATTAATCTTTAGGAGGTCAACATTCAAAGCAAAACATTTAGGGGCGGATTTTCAGAGCCCTGCTCGCGTAAATCCGCCCAAAACTGGGCGGATTTACGCGAGCAGGGCCCTGCGCGCCAGTAAGCCTATTTTACATAGGCCTACCGACGCGCGCAGAGCCCCGGGACTCGTGTAAGTCCCGGGGTTTTCGGAGGGGGCGTGTCGGGGGGCGTGTCGGGGGGCGGGCCCGAACCGCACGGCGTTTTCGGGGCGTGTCGGGAGCGTTCCGGGGGCGGGCCCGGGGGCATGGCTACGGCCCGGGGCGGCCTGGGGGCGTGGCCACACCCTCCGGACCCGCCCCCAGGTCGCATCCCGGCGCGGGGATTTATGCCTCCCTCCGGGTGGCGTAAATCCCCCGACAAAGGTAAGGGGGGGGCTTAGACAGGGCCGGGTGGGTGGGTTAGGTAGGGGAAGGGAGGGGAAGGTGAGGGGAGGGCAAAAGGAAGTTCCCTCTGAGGCCGCTCCGATTTCGGAGCGGCCTTGGAGGGAACGGGGGTAGGCTGTGCGGCTCGGCGCGCGCCGGCTATACAAAATCCATAGCCTTGCGCGCGCCGATCCAGGTTTTTAGCAGATACGCGCGGCTCCGCACGTATCTACTAAAATCCAGCGTACTTTTGTTTGTGCCTGGAGCGCAAACAAAAGTAGGCTATTCGCGCTCCTTTTAAAATCCGCCCCTTAATGGCTAACTTGGAGTTAGATGGATAATTTGAAGTTAGATGGATAACTTGCCTTTTAGATGGTTAACTTGTGAGTTATCTATCTAAACAGCTTTGAATATTGATCTCTTTGTGCATTATTTGGTTGTCTATATTGAGGCAAAGTTTCTGCTGAAAACTTAGGAGACATGGACAGTAACTTTTTAAAGATGCGTTCAAGCACACATGCGTGTGTATTTGTTGGCCCATGCCCAAGGACACAGCCATTTTATAATATATTCATGTAAATACATGCATGTTATAAAACAGACTGACTGCATGCACGTGTGTGCAATTTTGTGTGGACCCATGCCTGTGCGTGAAAATGCTGCTTCTACTTTGCACGTAATTACCATCATCACTAAAAAGAAGATATTGGTGCATCCACTGTTACTGGAGTGGTTTATAGGTCTCAGACTCAAACAGAAAAACTAGTCATAGATCTGGGCAAAGACATCCAAAAGGTGGGAAAGAAGGGAGAAGTGTTGATTGTTGGAGATTTTAATCTGCCGGACATAGACTGGAGAATCACTTCTGTAGAATCTACCAGAAGTAGAGAGATAGTGGATGCCCTGCAAGCAGCTCTGTTCAAAGGGTAATGGAACCTACGAGGGAGGATGTGATACTCAACTTAGTGCTCACTAATAGTGAAAATGTCTCTAATGTCCAGGTGTATGCCCACCTCAGCACCAGTGATCTTCAAACAGTATGGTTTGATATCGCAAATTGGATACGGAGAAGTCACACAAAAACCTGGGTTTTGAATTTCAAAAATATGGACTTTGTCAAAATTTGGATGTAAATGGAGGCAGAATTAGAAGAGTGGGAGACAATGGGAGAGGTGGAACAACAGTGGGCCAAACTAAAAGGAGCAAGAAATGGCTGAAATATTAAACAAATACTTCAGGTCAGTGTTCACTAAAGAAGATCCTGGAAAAGGACCATCACTAGTTAACAAGACTGTGAATGGGGGTGGAGTAGACGAAACTCCATTTACAGAAGACAATATATGGGAAGAGCTAGGAAAACTGAAAGTGGACAAAGCCATGGGGTCTGATGAGGTACATACCAGGATACTGAAGGAGCTCAGAGATGTGCTGGCGAGTCCGCTTAAGGACCTGTCCAATAGATCCCTGAAAACAGGAGTGGTGCCAAAAGATTGGAAAAGAGCTGTGATGGTCCCGCTTCACGAAAGTAGGAGCAGAGAGGAGGCTGGAAGCTACAGGCCAGTTAGCCACTCTTCGGTGGTGGGAAAATTAATGGAGACTGCTGAAGGAAAGAATAGTGAACTATGTACAATCCAGTGGATTTCTCGATCCGAGGCAGCATGGATTTACCAGGGAAAAGTCCTGTCAGACCAATATGATTGATTTTTTTGATTGGGTTTCTAGAGAATTAGATCAGGGTAGAGTGGTCAATGTGATTTACTTGGATTTTAGTAAAGCTTTTAATATGGTCTCACACAGAAGACTCGTGAATAAAATGAGAAGCTTGGGAGTGAGCGCCAAAGTGGTGGCATGGATTACAAATTGGTTGACAGATGAAAGACAATGTGTAATGATAAATGGAACCTGCTCTGAAGAGAGAATGGTGTTAAGTGGAGTGCCATAGGGATCAGTGTTGGGACCAGTTCTGTTCAATATCTTTGTGAGCCACATTGCAAAAGGTATAGAAGGTACTGCTATCTGCAACAGAGTGGACATGCCAAAAGGAGTAGAGAGAAGAAGAAGAGATTTAAGGAAGCTTGAATGGTGGTTGAAGATATTGCAGATGGGATTCAATGCCAAGAAGTGCAGAATTAATCCTCTGGGGTGCGATAATCCAAAAGAGCTGTATGTGATGGGGGTGAAGGACTGTTGTGCATGGAGCAAGAGAGAGCCCTTGGGGTGATAGTGTCTAGTGATCTGAAGACAGCGAAGCAATATGATAAAACAATAGCTAAAGCTATAAGAATGTTGAGGTGCATAGAGAGAGGAATAACTAGTAAGAAAAAGGTGATAATCCCATTATACAGGTCCTTTGTGAGGTCTCACCAGGAGTACAGTGTTCTGGAGACCGTATCTCAATAGGGACAGAGACAGGATGGAAGAAACCTAGAGAAGGGAGACCAAAATGGTGGGTGGTCTCCATAAAAAAATTTATGAGGAGAGTTTGAAGTATCTAAATATGTATACCCTGGAGGAGAGTAAGTGCATGGGAAATATGTTACAAACCTTCAGATACCTGAAAGCTTTTAATGATGTACAATCAACAACAAACCTTTTCTGTTGCAAAGAAATCAGTAGAACTAAGGGTCATAAAATGAAACTACAGGTAGGATGATTCAGAATCAATATGAGGAAATATTTCTTCATGGAGAGGGTGGTAGATGCTGGAATGCCCTTCCTGGTGAAGACAAAAACTGAAAAAATATTTCAAAGGTGGCATGGGACAAACACTGTAGATCCCAAAAGGCTGGAGGATGAGAATGAAGAAAAGAGTGAATGGGGACAACTTGCTGGTATGGCAATTACTACCCTAAACCAATAAGACTGTATACTGTTGATGCAACTCCATTATTGCTCTATGCTTCAATGGCAGAGGGAAATGAGGAAAAGTGGAATTAGCTTCAGACAACAACCAACAGGGACACTGAATTTTACAGTCTGGTAAAACAAATAAAAATGAGGGTAACTTGCTGATGCAGCTGTTACTACCATTATCCAATAAGCCTGATCCTTTTGTTGCAACTCCAACATTACTCTCTGCTTCAATGGCAAGGAGTAACAGGAATTGGACCCAAACAGCAACCAACAAGAGCCCCAACTTTGATGGTCTGGGAAACTGATAAGTATAGGGGGACTTGTATGGCACAGTTGACACTTGTATGGCATGGCAGATACTACCATAAGTTTGCTGGACAGACTTGATGGACTGTTTGGCCCTTTTCTGCCATCATTTCTATGTTTCTATATGCTACATACACTGGTGTGTGCTGGGGTCCCCTGCCGCATAACTTTACTTCTGCTATGGATGACATGTAAGCAATAAAACAAAAAGGATCTAGGCAGATCAACAGGTTTTTAAAGGGGAAAGGAAGGCTATTAAACTAGGGGGGGGGGGGGGTTTGGAAGACCTATTCCTTAATTGGTTGACCTGGGAATGAATTGTTTTTAGTGGCAATGGTGTCAATGTGCATCCCTTTTAAAATCTCCCCATTTATATGGTAGAAGTGGGATTTGCACACACAGGGGCACTCCAATTTATAATTGAGTGCACATGTTCGCATGGCCAAGGTATTTTATATATATGTGCGTATATTAAAAAATAGCCACGTCCCTGAGTGTGGACTAACACACTTGCACAAATGTGTGCCTGTGCGCCACTTTGAAAGTTGCTGTCATAAAATGTATTTGCCTAGGTATAACCCAGCTTTAAGCTTGTATATCCTTTTGAGTTACCTCCCACCAATCAGCATGATACTGATTAAATCCTGCACTGTGTTCAGTTAATATTTTTATATTTATCTTATATTTATTTATCTTACCATTTTCTTGTTATTGTCTTTTATGTCCAGGCAATAGATTCAAAATAATAATGACTTTGACTTCAAAATTTCAATTTAAAGGAAGCTTTTTCCACTTAACTAAAAGTGTAGGCAGCAAGATCCAAATATTCAGCACTGTAGCCAGAAAAGTGATGGTGATGTCAGAGAAAGCTGCCCTATAATTGGGATGAAACCACAAGAAATATCTGTATGCAAAAAAATGGCTATAAGTCCTGAAAAATGAAGTCTGTTGGAATTACTCAGAGTCTGCCAATTTTTAGCATTTATGCTGTGACAGAAACTGAAGCAAGACCGTTGTTAATTAGGGAAACAATTTCATTTTTAGAAGATGTGCAAGTTTTTTTTAATGCATCCCTAATTAAAAACAATCTCTCTTCTGTTTCTGACCACATATTAGAATTTTCATGTCATTTTCATGTCTTGATTGTAATGATATCATGGTAGCTGACTATAGTTACATAAGAGCGTCTTCTAATGATGTCATTCTCTGCAAGTCAATGCACAGTATTGTCACAAAATGTGTGATTGCAGAAGACTCAAACAAGAGATATGCAACAAAGGGGACATTTTCAAAACTATGCAGCAGGTGCAAAGTCTACGGGTCCTTTTCCCACAAAAAAAGTACCCACAAGGATTTACACCTACATTTTCTAAAGATATTTTTAACAGTCAAAACTGCATAAAGTTTAGAAATGCAAAAAAAAAAAAAAAAAAAGCCTGGTGTTGCATGCCTAGCCTCTTCCCACTAAAATACAGGTAAAAATACACACATTGTGGAACAACACACTTAATTTTACCAACATTCAGGGAGAGTTTCAAAGACCCCTTTTAACTGGATAAATGTGGACAATTTCATATCAACTTAACTTTTTAGTCAATACTTGTATATGAGTTGCATCAATTTGCAAAGGGAATGTGCACACAAAATTTCCCTTTGAAAATGCCACCAAATCTACTCACACTTAATTGCCGCTGCAGAATCTGAGTGCAGAATTTTTCAGAGGAAATGTACGCATATACTTTTGAAAATGCAAAAGTATGCCTATAAAAGTGCAAATATTTTCTCTCCAACTCTGCCCTCTGGAATGCCCTTGCTCACTGTGGGTAAACTTACACATATACAGGCTACACATGTATAAGTTTGCATACTTATTGGGTGGGCAATTTTATAACAGGCCATTTCTATGGGTAATGCACTGTTCTATCTGTAGGAATTCCTTTCAAAAATGACCCTCAGATTTAGCCTTTGACTTTAAAACCACTTACACATTCATCAAATAAAAAAGCCTAAATAAAGAAGGAAAGAGTTCTCAGGCAACAGCCATGTAAAACTGACACCAATCTTATTATCCCATGAATTTCCAGTGGACTGCCATCAAGTGTGACTAAAGGAAATCTGCTGCCTGATGTGAGGGATGAGATAGTCATTCCCTCCTCCCCCCAGGATATGGCACAGTACAGGTCAAATCAATGAGAGGGCCAGGGAGGTTCCATATGGAGTTCTACTGAGCAGGAGTTCCATGGAGTCTGGCCCTTTCAGTAATTTGAAATGCTGGGAAAGATGGAGACAGGGGTCAGTGGTCCCAGAGAAGTGACAGATAGATGACAGTGATAATATTTCTAGGAAACTCTACCACACTCCTGGGAATCCTACCACCTGCCTGTCATCTCTCTCCAACATTTGCCCCCTGGGGAAGTAGGAAATGGTGACCGTCAGGTGTGTGTGTGTGTGTGCATGTGCGTGTGTGTGTGTGCGCATGTGTGTGTGTGTGTGTGTATGTGACATTCTCTTCAACTCAAAACCCCCATATAGAGTCTTGCTTCCTCTCTACATACATATCCATGCCTCTATACCTACACCTACCCCTTTCACCTTTTTTCTCACGCCCCTCTTCCACTTCATTAACACCTCTCTTTCCTTCCCCTTTTCTTCTCCACCCATATTCACCCCCACTCCCCTTCCCTGTCATTAGCACCCACCCCCAGGTCTTCTTCCTTCTGCCAGGAACCCTGCCAGTACCTTAATTATTGTGCTGCTGCTTGAGGTAATCTGCTTGTTGGTAGGGTGTGAGAACCCTACCAGCACATTTTTAAGTCACTAACAAAACAGCAAGGAAGGCTGCTTAATAAAGCCGTGGAAGCAGAAATACGCAATAAGCAGCCTAATGTCCAACAATATCAAATTTATTATGTAGAATCAGAATATGCAATAAGCCCGACTCCAGCCGAGTTTTGCCCTTTTTCAGTAGGGCTGCATCAGGGGCTAAAAACATACAATAAATGACATTAAATAATATAAAAATAAATTGTTAAAAACTGATAAAAACATAAAGTACACAGACATTCAGAATGAACATATAAAATGAACATATAAAATGAACAAATAAAATGGTAACATGGAAATTTATGGTGTGAACATGAAACTAATTGAAAACATTGGTAATATATCATGAACATAAAAGTATGCAGTATTATTATATATTATATATTATATATATATTTATTATATATAATAATTTTAAGGCAATATCCAAATTTTAGGCACCTGTCATTTTTAGATGTTTTTGCTGGTTTTACTGCACATGCTACATTTTTAAAATTTTTATTATTAATTTTACTGCATACTTTTATGTTTATGATATATTACCAATATTTTCAATTAGTTTCATGTTCACACCATAAATTTCCATGTTACCATTTTATTTGTTCATTTTATATGATCATTTTACATGTTCATTTTATATGTTCATTCTGAATGTCTGTGTACTTTATGTTTTTATCAGTTTTTAACAATTTATTTTTATATTATTTAATGTCATTTATTGTATGTTTTTAGCCCCTGATGCAGTCCTACTGAAAAAGGGCAAAACTCGGCTGGAGTCGGGCTTATTGCATATTCTGATTATTGTTGGACATTAGGGGCCTCATTTTCCAATATCGCAGTGGTAACGCATGAGGGGGCGTGTCCTATGCAAATAAGGCATTTTCGTGCAGTAGGGAAACATCACCGCATGCAATGTTTCCGCCATTCACGGAACTGGAGTCGCAAATCGCGAAAACATTGTGCACCACGATGATTCATTGGTTGTTTTATCGTGGTGCATGATATGAGAGAGAGAGAGAGAGAGAGAGAGAGAGAGAGAGACTATGCTCTAGACAGGTATTTGTATCCCTATGGGAGGGCCACCTAGTAACTGGAAGTGGGGATTAGGTATGAGCGTAGGGGGTTGTGGGCCACTTTCACATTCAACATGAGACCTACGGAAAGAACAGTGGTCTCTAGTGAAGATTTGCTGGCCGTTGGAGTGAGGAAACTCACTCCAAGAAGAGATTTGGGCAACGTTCTCTCCACCTAGCTTGTTGTTGCCCAGGTAGAGTGTCCATCAAGCTAACATTGTCCAAATCTCATCTTGGAGTGAGCTTCCTCACTCCGAAGGCCTTCAAATCTTCACAAGAGACCACTGTTCTGTTCGTACGTCTCACGTGGAATGTGAAAGTGGCCCCAACCCCCTACATTCTTACCTAAATCCCCACCTCGAGTTACTAGGTGGGCCTCTCATAGGGATATAAATACCTGTCTAGGGCATAGACATTATAGCAAGGTGCTAGCTCTCTCTCTCTCTCTCTTTTTTCCCCCCCCCCCCCCCCAATGCTGGAGCCTGAAATAGGCTGTCTAACAATGCGGCTGTTTTGCTGCACACGGTAACTGTTTCTCACTTTACATATGCTCCGCCCCCTGAATTTCAAATTCACAAATCGCGTTAACGGCTGTTAGCGTGAATTTATCGCGCGCGGTAACTCCCTTTGAAAATGAGGCCCTAGGCTGCTTATTGCATATTTCTGCTTCCACATTTTTAAGCCACAGCACCACATAGGTCTTTCTCCTTCAGTAGACATCTGGGTGTAAAGCAAGTCTACTGCCACAGGTATGTTTTGGAAAGCACTCACTTCTGCCCCAAAACCTTGCCACTTGATCAGACCTCACCACCCTGTCTAATAATAGAACAGCACCTGGTTGTTGCATAGGGATTGCTTTGGGGTGGCATGTGTTACTTAAAAGAAAATGGCTTGCCGCCCCAATTTCTGACATCAGATTGGGAAGGAGTAACCAAAACCCATGACAAACCCAATGCTTTAGATTACTGCTGTTGAAATGGCCGCCATAGACAGCCAATTCTCCTCCTTGCCTTTGCCAGCCAGTAGCAAGAGCTGTGATTGTAGAAATGTAATTTCATGCTTCCGTGGGGCCAGTCTCACTGCTCCTATTGTGAGATCGGCCCTCATGGCAGCAGGAGACAGTGTATGCTTACATGCAGCTCTTTCTGCTGGTCATTCTTTCAGCCTCATCTCTTTGAACCACCTATGACCCAGCCTCAGAAGAGTAACGGAAGCCGGTGTTGTTGTACCTGCTAGTCCTCTCAGTCTGTGCTAGCTGGATGAGCATGTTCAAAACTTATTGACTAGAAGGTCAAGATCAGTCTACAGGACTTACAGCCCATGAGTCTTGAATGTGCATTGCCTAGTCAGCATTACGCAGATGGAGAGGACTGGGGGTCAGCAGCAGGGGTTAGCAGAGGACTGTAGCAGGAAGGTGAGTGTGAGAGATAAGAAACGGGGATAAGGAAGAGAGAAACTCATAGGGACTGATGGAGGTGGGGAGAGATGGAAAAAGGACAAAACTGATGGGGAATGACTGGGCTAGGGATGGTGAAGAAAGAAATTAGGGGGTACTGATGGGGAGAGGGAGAAGAGAACAACTATAGGGTTAGCCATGGCCAGCCCCAGTGCAAAGTTAGAGGGGGAAAAGTTTTGGGAGGAAGGAAGAAAGAAGGGGACAGTGCCTGGGAGGAATAGCATGAGGGACGATCACAGGATGGGGATGAGAACATTTGGAGCTAGGGATGGTGTTGAGACAAGAGGATAGCCTCTGGATGGAAGGAATGGTTGACAGCATCTGGAAGGAGGGAGTGAGAAAGTTGGAAGGAATAGGAAGGGAGGGAGGGAATTAGAAGGCAAGAAGCACATCTGGAGGGAGGGAGGGGAGTGGGTGAGAAGGGGAAAGAATCTGGAAATAAGAATGGAGAAATTGGGGCGGATTTTCAGAGCCCTGCTCGCCGGTGCGCCTATGTTCAATAGGCCTACCGGCGCGCGCAGACCCTGGGACTCGCGTAAGTCCCGAGGTTTTCCGAGGGGGGCGTGTCGGGGGCGTGTCAAGGGGCGGGCCCGATCCGCGTGGCGTTTTCGGGGCGGGACGTAGCATTTCGGGGGCGGGCCTGGGGGCGTGGTTACAGCCCGGGGCGGTCCGGGGGCGTGGCTGCGCCCTCCGGACCTGCCCCCAGGTCGCGTCCCAGCGCGCTAGCGGCCCGCTGGCGCGCGGGGATTTACGTCTCCCTCCGGGAGGTGTAAATCCCCCGACAAAGGTAAGGGGGGGGTTTTAGACAGGGCCGGGCGGGGGGGTTAGGGAGAGGAAGGGAGGGGAAGGTGAGGGGAGGGCAAAAGAAAGTTCCCTCTGAGGCCGCTCTGATTTCGGAGCGGCCTCGGAGGGAACGGAGGTAGGCTGCGCGGCTTGGCGCACGCTGGCTATACGGAATCGATAGCCTTGCGCGCGCCGATCCCGGATTTTAGCGGATACGTGCGTCTACGCGCGTATCTACTAAAATCCAGCGTACTTTTGTTTGCGCCTGATGCGCCAACAAAAGTACGCCAAATCGCGCTATTTGAAAATCTACCCCATTGTGTGAAGGACTTAAGTAAAGGGGTGGGAGGCAGTGCAAGGAAGCAAGACTGAATAGTGGGTAAGAGACAGAGGAAAGGGAAGGTTTATGAAGAGGGTGAGATAATGTGAAAATGGGACTGGAGAGGAGGGAAAAAGTGGGAGTAATAGGAAGCTGGGTAGGGGATAAATGGAAGAAGAAGAGGCTGGCTGGTGAAAGGATGAGAGTCAGAAGAAGAAAGATGATGGCTAAGGAGGGGGTGAGTAAAGTGGTGGGAATTGGGTACCAGAGAGTGGATCAAAGACTAAGTGGGAATAGGAGAGTGGGGAAGGAGATCCAGAAGGGGACTGTGAGATGCTGGAGATGGGATGACAGTGGGAGATGGAAAGCTAGAGTGAGAGAAGGGGAGAATGAGGGGTAAAATCTAGTTATGAGTAAATAACAGAAGCAGAGAAGAGAGACATGGAGAGAAAGATGAAAGCTAAAGGTCAATGTCAGAGACAGATCTAGAGAAGGAATGGAAGAAGACAGGAGGAGAGACAAGAAGTAAAAAATGATAGGAAATCCTAGAAAAGAATTAGAAGATAGACAAAAGGAAAGTGGAATAGAGTGACCAGAACCAACCCAGTTAGAAAAAGTGCTCAGATAACATAGGTAGAAAAGAAATATTTGATTTCAATTTTTAGAAATTGTAAATGTGCATCTTTTCTATTTTTGTATTTTGCAAAGTGCAGAAAGAAATGCATTTCTTTTTCTATTTCTCAACTAGCTGTACCCGGCCACGCGTTGCTGTGGCTCAGTCTGGTAAATGGAAAAGAAAGAAAAGAGAAAGCGCACATTTCGAATATGTTTAATTTCACAATGCTTGTATTCTCACTAAATGAACGGTATGGTAAACCACACAGCTCAATTCCAACGCAATGTCACACGAAATAATTAAATCAAAATGAAAATAAATCAAAATCTATGAAAATTCAATTTAACAATGCAATCGGAAACATTGAAATGGAATCGTAAAATATGTAGTCCAAGCCGTTAAGCCCATTAAAACCGGCAAGATTTTTGTCCCCTCTCCTCCTACGTCTTTGCTCTGCTCCTTTCCTCCCCGCCCCCCCCCAGCACCACGAAGAGCCAGAGGTGGCGGTGGTGGTAGGAGCTGCAGCGGTGGCCGAGGGGGATCTCGTGAGGCGTAATGGTCCTGCCATTCCAACTCCCTCCCCCTTCCCCGGTGGCAGAGGGACAGGCTCAGACCCCTTTCACTCTATCCTTACAGGCCCCAATTCCTTTGCTCTCCCATTCCCCTCTACACTGAACCCCTTCCACTGTAACCTATAAGTGAAGAACTGGGGGGGATAGAGCATCTCTCTCATATAGCCCCCTACATAGGCTTTCTCTCTCTCTTTCTCCTGCACATACACTCTCCCTCTGTCCCTCACACATGCACGCCCAATCCGTCTCACACACATACACAATCCCTCACATAGTCTCCCTCTCTCTCTGGCACTCACACTCGCCTTCAGCGCACATTACCACACTTCTCTCTCACACAGTTAAAATGGGCAGGATTTTTGTCTCTTCCCCACCTAAGTCTTTGCACTGCACTCACAAGAGCTTGCAAAGTTCTCACACCAGTTGTGTCTGGGAGAGAGAGGAAAACACTCTTCCCCCCCCCCTCGCAAAGGGCAGGCAGTAGGCACTGCAACAGATTTGGGAATTGTTGCCTAGCTTTCTTTGCTCTTTCTGGGAGACCTGTGTCTTTAAGAAATCTGATCGGGGGCTTGAGAGGGAGGAGGGAGCAGGGCTCTGGCTTTCACTTTCGTCACAGTGCTTTACTGGGAGTGGGGGTGGAGCGATGCCCATGTAAACTCTTCCCGTGGTGGCTGAGACCCACAGGCGGGTTGACAGCACTGCCTTCCCCCTCCCCCCCTCCGCAGTTGCGGGATATTTACTTGGCTTCTCCTTATCTGCGGGACTCAGGGGGCGGGGGAGGAGGGCGAGCTGTTCTCTGTTCAGCTCTTTGCCCTTTGGCTGCTG
This sequence comes from Rhinatrema bivittatum, assembly GCF_901001135.1. Lineage (NCBI taxonomy): Eukaryota > Metazoa > Chordata > Amphibia > Gymnophiona > Rhinatrematidae > Rhinatrema > Rhinatrema bivittatum. Next base: position 245,922,493 of record NC_042615.1, read on the forward strand.
CAGGCTGCAGATACTTGTGATCTCTTCACAGCCGCTTTCTACTGTATTTGCTTTGCTCTGGCTGTCCCAACTCCCTCCCCCCTTTCCTCAGCGGTGGACGGATTGGCTTGGCGACTCTTCTACCCTGTCCTCCTCCTGTGTGTAACTGTCCGGCAGTCCCTACTCCCTCCCCCCTTCCCCAGCGGGGTAGGAACGGGCTGAGCTGTTTCTCGGAGTGGTGACTCGTCTGCCCTTTCCTCCTCCCCTCTGTGACACCCAGCACATAGCGCAGAGCTCAATGGTCCGCACATGCGTGGTAGAGCTGCTCTCTACTGCGCATTTACAGACCGTCGGTCAGAGCCCATTTATTATTGTAGATAGCATGTGTTGCTTGTACGTCCAACAGATGGTGCTGTTTTTCCAAAAAAACATGTTTTTACCTGTCACAGGTGTGACATCTATATAATCTAGGTATATAAAAACACGCGCGTATTGGAATGCAACGTTGTGTCAAAATTATATTCCTCCCTTTGTTAAAAAGGAGGGACAACTACACTAACCCCGGACCGCCGCCATGCCCCTGGCCCGCCACCATGCCCAAAGCCCCGCCCTTGTACTGCCCATTTTTGAAATCCCTGGGACATAGACGCGTCCCGGGGCTTGCACACGACGCCAAGCCTATGCAAAATAGGCTCGGCACACTCAGGGGTAGGTTTTCGGGGGTTACGCGCGTAACCCTTTGAAAATCTACCCCTAAATATATTATTAGAATCAGAATCCATAGTTGCAGTTGTGTCAATCTAGAAAATGTATGAATATGTACTAGATTATGTATTTGCTGTTGTGATGACCTAGAAAATGTATGGATATGAATGAGAATATGATATTGCTGTTGTGTTGACCTAGAATATGAACACAGAGAAAGATGTGAATGTTGACAAACAATTTTAAAGCTGACTTTATAAACCCTTTTGATCTTCTTTGGGAACATGAGTATCTAAAATGCCTAAATGCCTAAATAAATAGAAGTTATATGAGTGGATGCATAGTGTGTGTGTCACTGGTATACAGACTGAGAGTAATCCAATATAAGATTAAGATAAATCAAGGAAATTTTTTATTTATGTGAAATAAATTTTGACTATACATCAGTATATGTTGTGGTTTCTGCTTCAATTTTTAATATTTAGTGTTTGTAAAATGATGTTGCACTTTGTACCATATTATATTTCTGGTAATGATTAGGTATTTTTAATCTCATTCCTAATTCATTAAAGATTTATATAGAATATTTTTCTAAGTTATTTGATTCCTTCATGTAATGTATATCTGAATATTAGAATCTTCTCATTAGTACCTTCATGTGATTATATACCTTTATAGTTTAAAAAAAATGCCATTCAATTTCTAATTCAGTCCATTAGGTTTAATAGAATTAAATCTATGAATCCAATGCAGTTCCCATCTGCTTAATTCTTGATTTAAGTCTCCTCCCCTTGGGTGTTTGTCAACCTTGTCAATCATACAAAAAAGACTCTGTTCAAACTTATGGTTATATTTCAAGCAATGAGTCATTAATGGGACTTCTAATCTTCTGTTTTTAAGACATCTTCTGGTTTCAAGATGTGGATTCTCATTTGACACATTGGTTTGCCACCACTTCTTTGGCATTTGATACCTCTTCCTCCCCACGTTAGTCACTGAGGTATATCTTGGGGGACTTTCGACTACTCTAAATGCTGGGTTGCTCTTCTGCTAGCATTTCAGTTTTTAATAATTTTTGTGACCGTCAGTCTACGACGGCTTCACCCCGCCTACCTTACTCTTCTTGCGGCTCCTCCTGCTCACCTCGGACTACTGGCTGCCGCGGCATCTGTCTGCCGACCTCTCCGGTATCCCCGGACCGGCTTTGGTGCTGCTTCCCGCCATGCTCCTCCAAGGTACCATAGGGCGCATGCACACATGCCGCCCTCATCTTTATTTCCTCTTTGGCGCAAACCTCAAGGGCGTCCCCTGAGATGACGTCACACTGTCCGGATATTTAAGCCTTCCTCTTTTCCTAGCTAATCGAGTTAGCAAAGATATGATATGATTCGATTCGGACTCCTTACCGGAACGATTATGGATGGCATTTGCTCTCTGTACCGTAGTTACTCTGCCACTCCAGCGATATCTGGAACACTTACTGCTAATGGGGTACCTGCTCCTCGGGGGCCTCTTCTGCTTCTTTCAGGTGCTATCAGGAAACTGGTACTTGCTCCTTGAGGGCCCATGTTCCCTGAGACGCTGCCTGCATCTACAATCCTTTCTACTTGGAAGACTTCACTAACAGTTTCCATCTGTGAGTACAACTACCATCTATTCCACAGTACTGCTTCCCTGGAACCAGGTACTCGCTCCTCGAGGGCCTACCTCTGTTCCAGTGCTAGACCTCTCGTCTAGTGGAACTGATGTATGAGTACAATACCACTGAGTCTCCCCCCCTCTAAGGGATCAGGTACTCGCTCCTCGAGGGCCTGCTCGCCATTTCTCAGAGCTTTTCCTATTCTACCTGGGACTCTATATGTTTCTTACTGTGTACTCATAACTCTCAGTCTCTTTCCACTACAGCACAGCCAAGCAGAGGATCCGCTGATCCAGTGTCCTGTGGGATACTCGCCCAGATGGGCTCAACATCTACTACTCACTACTGCCACCTCTGGTGCTTTCCAAAACTGTTTAAATAAAGATTCAATCTGTGTTTGTGTGTCCAGAGTCTAGCCTGACACCGTGGTCCCTCACGGGACTGCCCCCCCCCCCGTGGACATGGTCAGCTGCCACAGTGTCCAAGAATCCACCCAAACACCAATAACCATAACAATAATCACCAGGGACACTGCTTCCACTGCCACTCCAAGCCAGACTTCTTACCTTAGAGTGCTTCCTCCGCTGCTCCAACTGGCTTCATGGTGCTTTCCAAATCCCCTTTCCTCCAATACTTGGCATCTCTTTATCTTTTCCTGGCCATCTATTGCTTTACATGCTTGTTGCACCAGTCCATTCATGCTACTCCAGGTACTGCTTTGCCCCTCCTAGTGCCTTTGGCTTTTGATGCCATTTCTCCTCGTTCTGCCTCATCCCATGAAGTACACATTGGGAGAGGTTTTGGCTAATCTTCTTGTGGTGTTGCTATCTTCTTAAAATTCCTGATTTTAATCACCAATGTCACTGCTGCTGCCATCATTCCAAGCCAGTCTTGGTACCTTACTGTGCTTCATCTGCTGCTTTGGCTGTCTTTTTGATGGTTTTCAAATTTCCTTCCCCTTTGAAACTTGCCAGCTTTTTGTCTTTCTCTGGCCATCCTATGCCTTACCTGCCCGGTTATCTTTAACAGTTTCTTGGATATTTTCTTCAAACTCCCTTCCCTTATGGTTCTTGCAATTGTTTGTCACATCCAGTATTTAGCCTTCAATGGATCATGCCACAGTAAAAGACTAGGTCTGCTAAAGTGTAACAACCAGAACCAGGATCATGCTCCTCAATGATCACTGTTTTTGAGCTAATGGAGGCAGTATTTGCAAAAACTGATTGAAAAGAATAGTCATGTCCTGGATTCCATTAATCACAGCTAGTGACTAAAGAGCATTTGGTGCCTCTAGTCAGTATCACCTTAGCCTCCAGTGAAAACCAGCTTGAAGCCTAGCAGCCATCTCCTTCACCTAATGATGCCAAATGGAAATTACATCAGGCCTTCTCTAGGGATTTCATCTGGCATGTTCTTGCCTAGAGCTTTCTACCAATTTGGTTGGTGCCTTTTCCTCCTCATTTGGAGTCTTGAGGTATTCATGCCATTCTGGGTGTTTGCTTTGCACCTCTCATAATGATTTGGGGGTCTTTCTGCCATTATTTCACTTGCTTTCACCTGCTATCACTGATTGGGGAATTGTTTTAGCTCTTTTGGTACCTTGTTCTCCCTTCATTTGCCTTGAACTACTCTTGCCACACAGTGCCACTTTGCTCCTCTTATATAGCCTTGGAATGACTTTGCCTCTGTTGTTGGTGCTTTTTGCCCTACGTTTGTTAGGGAACGCTAGGAAAGTGATACCATCTTAAGGAGATTGTGTGCCCTTAGGCCTTGGCACAACCCCAGAAGACTCCAGAGTAGTACTGAGGTAGGTGAGGTGTGTCCAAACATGGGTGAAGACAGAAGGTCAAACCTTCTACCGGACCTGTATGCTTCTGGAAGGCCAACAACACAATGTTGGTTATTGAATGGTCCTCAGACCATTCCCAGCCCTTTCGGACCTGCCGCTGGGAAACGGCAAGAAGCAGCAGGCTGGACAGAGGACGAGGGCAGGCAGAGGCCTTGGAACGTAGAAGGCTCAACACATAGACGAGAAGACTCTGGACGTGGACGAGGAACTTAGAAGACTCTGGATGTGGATGAGGAACTTGGAAGACTCTGGATGTGGATGAGGAACTTGGAAGACTCTGGATGTGGATGAGGAACTTAGAAGGTTCAGACATTGGTACTGTCTCTCAGGGCACCCTACACAGCCCACAATAGGGCGGACCCAGTGTGCTGGTCACAGACCACTCTGTCCCACTGCGCACCCTACACAACCTGAGAAGGCTGGAAACGGACCACGCAGAGAGCGAGACAAGCACAGGAATGGAACCCAGCCAGACGAGACTCCAATGACAGAAACAGGAACCGACAGAACGGATTTACCCAACAGGATGTCATCTGGAGGACTCGAGGAGCTGGAAGGACAAGAGACTTGAAGGATCTCTGAGCGCTAGGAAGACTCAGATGAGAACCTGGAGCAGGCAAGGAGGGGTGGAAGCGAGGAACATCAGAGCGAGGAACATCAGGACATCGGGGCTTGGAACAGGCAATGAGGAGCGGAACCTTGGAACATCAGGACATGGAACATCAGGAAGCCACGAAGACTCAGGAATCAAGACAGGACCTGGAGCTCCAACGAAGAAGGAAGAACTGACAGAGCACTGGAAGACAAACCTCCAGGGATGAAGAACTCCAAAGCAAGGCAAGGCAGGAGTGCTGGAGAAGCCCTTTTATAGAGCTAGCAGGAAGACACCCAGGAAGATGTCATCAGGTGGGGCCCAGGGCATATCTGGCCACGGGCCCTTTAAATGCTTTGAAGAGGCGCGACCACGTGCCTAGAGGCAGGCTGAAGCAGAAAGAGACTGTCGGCGGCATCTGTGCCATGAGGGATCATTCAGAGGCAGTCCCAGGCCGCAGGATAGGCCTCAGACAGGTGTTAGTGGCTCACTGCCGCTGAAGAGCAGCTGACTCGCAGCTCCCTGCGAGTCAGCTGCCGTGAGTGATGGCCCCAAGGGCAGCATTCCAGGCTGCGATGGCGCGGCAGCAGCGGCGGCCTCCTGGCCGCTTGGGAAGAGTGTGGGAGCACGAGCAGGGCCGTGAAGGGGACGTCAGCGGCACTCGGCTGCGTGGGCAAGGCCTCAAAGGCGGATTCATGCCGCGGAAGTCAGTGGCCTCAGCCGCGTAGGAGAAGGCAGCGCAGAAAAGTAAGAGGCCTGCTCGCAGGGGGAACTCCGTGGGCATGAATTGCAAGAGTACCCCCACCTCAAGCCTCATCTCAACAGCTAGAGATGACGAAGGTATCAATCCATACCGACAGGGGGAGGTCAAGGGTCCAAAAACAGAAGCTGGAAATTCCGGGGACTGGAGTGAATCAAGAACAAGAAACTACAGACATGCAACAAAGACAAACAAGGAAATGAACAGCACAAAAGAGACAAAAAGAGCAAAATAACACAAACGAGACAGGCAAACAAACAGCAACAAAAACAAGCAAACAAGAGACAAGTGGAGCAACAAAACAACAAACAAGGAACAAACAAACAAATCAAAACCAAGGCAAAAAACAAAACAAGCAAACAAACAATCACAGAGAGACAACAAAACAAGGAAACAAATGGAACAAGGGAAACACAAGGAAAAAACAAAACAAGGAAACGAGACAAGGAATAAATGAAACAAAGAGCACAGGAATCCAGACAAGGAGCACAGGAAACCAAAGAAGAAGCACAGGAAACCTCAGGAAAGACCTGGGAGGGATCCAGGATGGGAACAACCGGAACCAGCAAACCAGGTAGGGTGCAGGCATCTCCTGCAGGATGTAAAACCTCAACCTGGAAAAGGGTGGAAAAGATGTCTGGACACAGGCTCCACCTGCAGGTCGTGGAATCCAGACAGCTGGTACCTCCAGCAAGTCGTGAGAAGGAAGTCCAGAACCAAAAAAAAAAAAAAAATTGGATCCAAATACAAGTCCAGGAACAAACCCGAGATGAAGACTCTGAAGCAGAACTCCAGGAACAAGGTAAGCCCCATCAAAGGAACACGTTCACCAGACACATGGCCTTGCATTCTGTTAGGGAACGCTGGGAGAGTGATTCCATCTTAAGGAGACTGTGTGGCCTTAGGCCTCGGCACGACCCCAGCAGACTCCAGAGTAGTACCAAGGTAGGCAAGGCATGTCCAAGCATGGGTGAAGATGGAAGGTCAGACCCTCTACCGGACCTGCATGCTTTTGGAAGGCCAACAATGCAATGTTGGTTATTGAATGGTCCTCCGACCATTCCCAGCCCTTTCGGTCCTGCCGCTGGGAAAAGGCAAGAAGCAGCAGGCCGGACAGAGGACAAGGGCATATGGAGGCCTCAGAACGTAGAAGGCTCAAGACATAGACGAGAAGACTCTGGACGTGGACGAGGAACTTTGAAGGTTCAGGCATTGTCACTGTCTCTCAGGGTGCCCTAGACAGCCCACGACAGGATGGACCCAATGGGCTGGTCACGGACCACCCTTTCCCACTGCGTGCCTTACACAACCTGAGAAGGCTGGTAACGAACCACGCAGAGAGCGAGACAAGCGCATGAATGGAACCCAGCCAGACGAGACTCCAATGACAGAAACAGGAACCAAAGGAATGGATTTACCCAACAGGTTGTCATCTGGAGGACTCAAGGAGCTTGAAAGATAAGAGACTTGAAGGATCTCTGAGTGCTAGGAAGACTCAGATGAGAACTTGGAACAGGCAAGGAGGGGCAGAAGCTCGGAACATCAGGGCGTCTGAGCTTGGAACAGGCAATGAGGAGCGGAACCTCGGAACATCAGGACATAGAACATCAGGACGTCTGGACTTGGAACAGGCAATGAGGAGCATAACTTCGGAACATCAGGACATGGAACATTAGGAAGCCATGAAGACTCAGGAATCAAGACAGGACCTGGAGCTCCAATGAAGAAGGAAGACCTGACAGAGCACTGGAAGACAAACCTCCAGAAACGAAGAACTCCAATGCAAGACAAGGCAGGAGTTTTGGAGAAGCCTTTTTATAGGGCTAGCAGGAAGATGCCCAGGAAGACGTCATCAGGTGGGGCCCAGGGAATATCCAGCTGCGGGACCTTTAAATGCTGTGAAGAGGTGTGGCCATGCACCTAGAGGCAGGCTGAAGCAGGAAGATACTGTCGGCGGCATCTGTGCTGCGAGGCATTGTTCAGAGGTAGCCGCAGGAAAGGCCTCGGACAGGTGCTAGTGGCTCACTGCCGCTGAAGAGCAGCTGACTCATGGATCCCTGCCACGAGTGATGGCCCCAAGGGCAGTGGTCCGGGCCAAGATGGCGCAGCAGCAGCGGCGGCCTCCTGGCCACTTGAGAAGAGCGTGGGTGACACGAAAGGGGTCGCGAAGGGGACGTCAGCGGCACTTGGCCCCGCTGGCAAGGCCTTAAAGGCAGCTCCATGCCGTGGAAGTCGGCGGCCTCTGTCACGTAGGAGAAGGCAGTGCAGAAAGGTAAAAGGCCTGCTTACAGGGGGAACGCCGGTGGCAGGAATCTCAACAACTATTGCAGCCTTGGTCACTTTTACTGCTGTTTTACTCCTGTTTTACTCCTCTAATGGTGCCTTGGAGAATTCCTGCCCCTGCTGATACTTTTTTTGCCCCATTGCTTGACCTTGGCTCTTCATGCCACTTTTGGTGCCTAGCTGACATAGTCTTGAAGCTTTGTCAGGCCTTCAACCTCCTGGAGATGTGTACCACCATTTTCATTAGAAATAATTAAAAATCACAGTTTGGAAGCCCAAAATAGCCTGCATTGTTTCCCCCATTGACTATAAAGGTGAATGAATGAATAAAACAAAAAAAAAAAAATATACTTTTTTAAAATTTTCATCAAACCAAACAAATGACTGATCTACAAAACAAATGAATGAACCAAATAAAAGTTTTTGACTCTGCACATGCCTACTATTTAGGTCCTTTACTCTTATTTCATATTGTGTTTTGAAACAGACCATGCATGTTGCGAGTGCCTGGTGCAGTGGCTTGCTCAAGAGAGAGTGAGCCTTTGAACCACAGTGCAACCTCAGGGTGAAGTTCAAAGGTAGACACCGTGGGAGACGAGAGTATCCAGGCACGGGCTGGGATTGGAAGTTGGATCAAGGCTGGGAGCTTGGAACGAGTAATGGAACTTGGAACAAGGCACACTCGGGCCTCCGCTGAACCTGTACGCACAGTGTGAGATCCAACAACGCAATGCTGGTCTCTTGGGTAGCTCTCTGTCAACTTGATAGCCTTTTCAGACATGCCGCTTGGGAATGGCAAGTGCATCAGGACAGACAAAGGCTGAGAATAGGACATGGCATGATGAGGAACTTGGACGAACACACTAAAGGCTAGGAACTTTGACGAAGACTAGGAACATGGATGTAGGCTCTGGAGATGAGGAACATGGATGAAGGTTCAGGTTAAGGATAGAGTTCGGCTTCCTGGGGCACTGCACCTCAGTGCACCCTACAGAGTCCCCAAGTGGGCTGGCCACAGAGCATGCTGTCCCACTGTGTGCCTTATACAACCTGCCACAGATTGCTCTTGGACCACACCAGGAGTGAGACAGGCGTAGGACTGAGACTTGGATAAGGACAGAAGCCAAGACATCCCTTGGAATGAGGAGTCATGGCGTGGAATGAAGAATCATGGTGAGGAACAAAGATCAAGGCATAGAACCATAATCAAGGCTTAGAATGGAGATCAAGGCTTGCAACAAAGATCCAGGAGATCTGCTGGCTGAACAAGCTCCACGAGCCCTGGAACTAAGAACATGACTAGGGAATTGAGACTTGACTAGGAACTTGACTTGGAACTTGGAACTCTAAAAGCATGGATGGACTCCAAGGAATTGATTCAGTGAAGATGGAATTGGAAACAGGCCCTGTGTCAGGAACCACCCTACACAGCTCCCCCTTGGGTTAGTCATGGACCTCGATGCTGGCACACCTAAGGAAGGACGATGGAGAATCCAGAAGACTGACGTTGGAACAAAGACCAGACTTCAGGAACTTGATTGAAGATTCGGACAAGACGAAGATTCAGGAAATTTATACGAAGCTTTGATGATAGATCAGAAACATGGAATGAAGAAGGTATAGGTGCTCCAACGAGGAACAAGAAGACCAGGAACATCCAACTAAGAGCATGAAGACCATTAAGACAAGGCGACAACCATGGAATACCATGCAGGATGAAGAGTCATGGATGACCATGAGGATCAAATGCAAAGGCCCTGAGGAAGTGGCAGAGAAGCCCTTTTATAGAGCTGAAGGACTGATGAGGTGGTGATATCATCAATGACCGCTGAACTTTTCCTGCCATGGGCCCTTTAAATCCAGAAGAGAGGCACATGCATGCACCTAAGCAGAGCTGGTGGGAGCTGAAGACAGTGGCATTCAGGCCACAAAGAATCAGCATCGGCAGCACTCCTGCCACGAAGATGGTGATGGTGGTCCTGCTTCAAGAAGCAAAACCTTCGTGGTGGCTCCCAGTTGCAAAGAGTAGGAAGCGTCATTGGGCCCGCCGCAAAGACAGCAGCAGTGGCAGTAATGTCACTCAGACGCTTAGAAGCAGGCTGCATCAGCAGCGGCAGTGTCAGCAGCATCTTGGCTGACGGCTCAGGGCCACAAAGATAAAAAGAGCTGTGGCGGCTCGAGCTGCAAGGAAGGCCGTGTTGGTGGCGCTCCCAGGAGCAGTAGCGGTGGCAGTAGCGGCAATGGCACTCCATGCCTCAAGGAAAGCATGGAGCCGGTGTCAGGACAGCAGTGTGACAACAGGCTGGTGAGAGGCCCCTTGCGGGCTTTTCCCATGGCAGCATCACAAGAATGGACCATTTTGGTTGTCTTTCTGTGTGCCCCCTTTAGCTTATCATTATTCTTTTTGCGATATGGCCACTAGTAGGGATGTGAATCGTGTCCTCGATCGTCTTAACGATCGATTTCGGCTGGGAGGGGGAGGGAATCGTATTGTTGCCGTTTGGGGGGGTAAAATATCGTGAAAAATCGTTAAAAATCGTGAAAAATCGAAAAATCAAAAAATCAAAAAATCAAAAAACCGGCACATTAAAACCCCCTAAAACCCACCCCCGACCCTTTAAATTAAATCCCCCACCCTCCCGAACCCCCCCCCCAAATAACTTAAATAACCTGCGGGTCCAGCGGCGGTCCGGAACGGCAGCGGTCCGGAACGGGCTCCTGCTCTGAATCTTGTCATCTTCAGCCGGCGCCATTTTCCAAAATGGCGCCGAAAAATGGCGGCGGCCATAGACGAAAAAGATTGGACGGCAGGAGGTCCTTCCGGACCCCCGCTGGACTTTTGGCAAGTCTCATGGGGGTCAGGAGGCCCCCCACAAGCTGGCCAAAAGTTCCTGGAGGTCCAGCGGGGGTCAGGGAGCGATTTCCCGCCGCGAATCGTTTTCGTACGGAAAATGGCGCCGGCAGGAGATCGACTGCAGGAGGTCGTTCAGCGAGGCGCCGGAACCCTCGCTGAACGACCTCCTGCAGTCGATCTCCTGCCGGCGCCATTTTCCGTACGAAAACGATTCGCGGCGGGAAATCGCTCCCTGACCCCCGCTGGACCTCCAGGAACTTTTGGCCAGCTTGTGGGGGGCCTCCTGACCCCCACGAGACTTGCCAAAAGTCCAGCGGGGGTCCGGAAGGACCTCCTGCCGTCCAATCTTTTTCGTCTATGGCCGCCGCCATTTTCGGCGCCATTTTGGAAAATGGCGCCTGCTGAAGACGACAAGATTCAGAGCAGGAGCCCGTTCCGGACCGCTGCCGTTCCGGACCGCCGCTGGACCCGCAGGTTATTTAAGGTATTTGGGGGGGGTTCGGGAGGGTGGGGGATTTAATTTAAAGGGTCGGGGGTGGGTTTTAGGGGGTTTTAGTGTGCCGGCTCACGATTCTAACGATTTATAACGATAAATCGTTAGAATCTGTATTGTATTGTGTTCCATAACGGTTTAAGACGATATTAAAATTATCGGACGATAATTTTAATCGTCCTAAAACGATTCACATCCCTAGCCACTAGTATTGAACACAGAATTCTAATTGTACCCTGACTAACAACATGTATTGGGACATTACCCCCTCCTTTTATTTGCTGGTTATGCCTCTATATGAAGCATAGAATCCCTCTAACCACCATTTTGTCACACTCTTTTGCTAACTTAACATCATCAGACACTATCAACCTGAGGTCTCTCTCTTGGGTGGGGCATATCTTTTTCTCACTCCCAATCTTGCACTGCTGCTTTGGATTTCTATACCCCAAATACTAGGGATGTGCATACACAATTTCATTTTTTGCATTGAATCTTAATTGCTAAGCATTTAACCATTCTCATTTTTTTATTCTTTTCATTCTAGATTCTATCTAAGGAGTGTCTACTCTGCTGCATATTTTGATTTCAATCACAAAAGGATAAAGGTTTCCCTCTTTCTTTTTAAACTTTTTATTTATTAATTTTCCTTTAAGAAATACAAGAATACATTATATAATAAATATACAATAAACTTGTTTATTGTATATTTATTATATAATGTATCCACAATCAATGAGTGAGGTGTTCCATTGAATAAAACATTAAAGGAATTATGGAAAGTGGGAAAAAATAGAGACTGTGACAGTGAGAGACTCAATAATTCCTACTATTAGTAGGTATGCAGGAGGGCGCATATAACTAGGACATATCACAGAACAGGATGCAACTGGCAATTCTTCAAATGGACTAGGCCTAGTACTCAAAAGGCTGTAAGCTGAGGGGGCTCAAAAAAGACATGTGTTTAATATAATGCATTTACAAGGATAATTTAACCAAAATACTAGGGGTGTGCATTCATTCCCTACGAATTGGGAATCTGCAACGTATAGGGCCCTATTCGCTGTGTTCATGGGGAAGCGAAACGTATCACGATTCCCCATGAATACAACAAATATTTGCTGAATTATTCAGCAGCCTAAAAGAGCCAATTTAAACAAACTCCCCACCCTCCTGATCCCCCCCCAAGACTTACCAAAACTCCTTGGTGGTCCAGCGGGGGGTCCAGGAGCCATCCCCTGCACTCACACCCTCGGCTGCCATTTCAAAATGGCGCCGATAGCCCCTGTGACATAGTAGGTCAAAGGCTACCGGTGCCATTGGTCAGCCCCTGTCACATGGCCATCAGCACCATCTTGTGCTCCTACCATGTGACAGGGGCTGACCAATGGCACCGGTAGCCCCTGTGATATAGTAAGGGCAAAGGCTATCGCCGCCATTTTGATTACTGGCAGCCGACAGTCCGAGTGCAGGAGATCGCTTCCGGACCCCCGCTGGTCCATCAGGGACATTTGGCAAGTAATGGGGGACCCTCCTGACCCCCACAAGACTTTCCAAATCCCGCAGGGGTCCAGGAGCGACCTCCTGCACTCAGTCCGTTGGCTGCCAGTAATCAAAATGTCACTGATAGCCTTTGCCCTTACTATGTCACAGGGGCTACCGGTACCATTGGTCAGCCCCTGCCACATGGTAGGAGCAAAAGATGGCGCAGATGGCCATATGACAGGGGCTGACCAATGGCACCGGTAGTCCCTGTGACATAGTAGGTCAAAGGCTATCGGCGCCATTTTGAAACAGCAGTCGAGGGTGTGAGTACAGGTGGACTTCAAAACTTCCATAAATAAAACACTTAAAAAAGCTACTTGTGAAAAATGTATAAATCACATAGTCTTATTTCTAATTATATTTTACAAACAATCCATTTTATTGTAAATCACTAAATTGTCTTAGCACCAAATGTACATTATTCTGAATTTTCCCCTTGTAAGATTCCATAGCATCCAAAGATTTCTTTTGTTCTATGGCTTCCAGTTCCTTTACTTTACCAGGAATTTCTTGAAACTGACAGGAAAGGAGCTAAAACTGGCCTGACAGGGGCTTCTTCAATGCTAAGATAGCTTCCCACATCCCCTCCAGGCTAAGTCTTAGGTCTTGCATAACAAATAGGTTTATTTAAACGCTTTTATCTCTTAGCACATAAACTGTGTTGGAAACAGTTTCAGCAATTTATTTTGCAGTCTCCAATACTCTGTCCTTTGTGGTCACTGGCACCTTCACAGAATAATTTGTTTTCAGTCTCTCTTTGTCTTGTTCTCAGCTAGGTATGTACACTGATATTTTTCTCAGTCCATGAAACTTCTATTCTATTTCAGGAAAGATAAAAGGTTTGTTAAGCCCTTCGCTCTTCTGAGGCCTAGATGCACATCATCATGTGATGGAAATATAATTTTTTTTCCCCAGCCTTTTTGAATAGCTGTTCACTACAACCTCCTTTCTGGTCTCAAATTGAGTAATTTAGGCACTTTATACTTTTATAACAACCAAATGAAATGTAAGACTTGTATTAAATTTCCTTCATTTTATCTGTTTTCTGTTGGTAGTCACTGCATCCTATATCACTAACAGTACCTAGAGGAAAAGTTATGTGAAGCCTTACCTTTACAGCACATCATCAGGTCTTTTAATGACTAACACTGGAATTCTGAGAACCTATTACCTCAGTCATAGAAGGTAATTTCAGTACTTGGTTTTCAACATTGAAACCCATGAATATGATATTTACTGCAGTATGCCAAATGGCATCAGATAAACCATTACAACTATTTGTGGGAAATGGATATCATTGTTCCCCTGGAGAGGGATTTTTTCTTATGGTAATTTGTGTTGGATCATGGAAAACCTGTCATGAAATATCATTGATTGCTGTTCATTTTTCTCTATAGCATGTACAGGGGGAAAAAGAGAAAACAGTGAACCTTATGAACAATGAATTTTTGATTTATTAAGCTTTGGCTCTGCTCCCATAGGCTGTTTGATCTATGTGTCCAGTTGTTAATCTGAACTAAGCCTTTCATTTTAAGCCTCAAAGGCAATCCTTACAGGGTTATGTTATAAAGGATTGAGAATAGGGGTGGGAAGGGGGGTGGGAAGGGGGAACATTTTTTTTGTTTTTTGTAACATTTTGGGGGGCTTTTTCCCCAAAAAATTTTGTTTTGTGTAATGTTTATTTCATTTCTTTAGTTCTTAAAAAATGAAATAAACATTGAATAAAAAAAACCCTAAAACAGAAAAATAAGAAACATGGCCTCCCAGAGCCTTCTGTGCCCCCCCCCCTGTTACTTAGAACCAGAAAATTGCCGGGCCCTGGATCCTCCCCGACCCTGATTTACAAACGTTACATTGACTACATGTTCATGATGTGGAGTGGTACAGAGGAAGAACTTGTGTCTTTTGGGAGATGGATTAGCACATGCAATGAAAAAATCCAATACTCAATGAATTATAGTTTAACAACAATTTAATTTTTAGATTTCATGAAACACAAGATAGATATGGGAGAGGTCACAACAAGTGTTTATAAAAAAAAGGCTACAGACAGAAATACTTTATTGCACTACTCCAGTGCGCATCCATTACACTTAAAAAAGTTTGTTGCTCTCCCAATTCTTTAGATATAGATGTAATTGTTCTTATAAAAAAATCTTTAAAGAAAAATCCAAACAACTAATAGATGTTGCGCTTGGAGGTGGACCCTTGTCCTGGAGCAGTGGAGAACGGCTCCCTGGTAGGGACCAGGAAGCACCTGCCCCCAGTGGGTGGAGCACTGGAGGAGACAGAGGCTAGGATGAGCTTCACCACTGGAAGCCCGCGGTCCCCCCAGGTGGAGCCTGTAGGGACCCGTGCCCTTGGACTTAGGTGGGCCTCGCAGGGTCTCCTGGAGAGGTAGTAGAGATGCGTGCCCATAGACAGCAAGGGAGCGCGGTCGGACTCTAGGTTGTAGGTCTGGAGGAGCAAGGAAGACAAGAACAGCATAGGCGATGACAAGGCAAGGGACAGAGCCAGAATCAGGAGAAGTGGTCAATGGTAGCCCAGGTCAGAATCCGAGGATCAGTCCGAGGAGTAGTCAGGTTCCGGAGGTCACAAGGCAGGCAGAGGCCAGGATCCAGGTAGCGGACAGAATGGTCAAGGAGCAGGCCGAGGTCAGTACCAGAGAGACCGTCCGAGGGTACTACCTGGGGAGACAGGACATACAGACGTTGGAACAGGACACTGGAACAGAAGGATGCTGGAAGGCTGGAACAGTAGGACGCTGGAACAGCAAGACGTTGGAACAGTAAGATGCTGGAACAAGGCTGGAGCAAGACTATGAACACGGAGGCAAACTAGTACACTTACAGTGCTGACCCGATTGCCAAGGCAAGGAAGTGCAGGCAGGGACTTCCTTATATCGTTCGATCAATCAGGGCGCGCCGCGGAGTTAGGACCCGCCCCTGGCTCTACAAGAGGCTGGGCAGTCCGCACGTGCATAGGGGCGTGGCCAATGCCACTGGAGATGCCAAAATCTGGCGTGAGGCCTGGTGCGCAGTGGACGCCGAGGCCTGGAGGAGCTCGCAGATGCCGCTGGAGAGGTCAACCCAGCTTGCCAGGTTCTTGTTGCCTAGGTTGGCCACTGTTAGAGACAGGATGCTGGGCTTGATGGACCCTTGGTCTGATTCAGTGTGGCATGTTCTTATGTTCTTATGAACATAAAAGCAGTCTATGGAATGCAAAGGAAACAGCACCAATAGTGCAACATTGTTTAATTAAAGAATATCAGATTAAAGATCTATGGTGGTTTGTGATAGACCATGTCAGGCAGCATAATAGAGGAGGAGACCGGAAACGTATATTGTATTATAAAGAACAGCAATGGATTTTCAAATTAAGAACAGAGGAACCATGGGGATTGAATAGCAAAATCAAGTGGAATAGTTTAATTTAATTTGATTGCAGATTTGTGCTAGTATCTCCTATTAAGCATAAAGGAGGTTATTTTCCAAGCTGCATTATGGGCTTTTCGCATGCGAAAAGCATCATAACACATGGTGCAATGCTAATTTAGAAAAGGGGTGGCATTTCTGGCCAAGTAGGCTGGCTTCTCAACTTGCAAAGCCATATTGCACAGTTTTAATGTGGCAATAACTACACCTCTTTCATTTGCGTTAAGCTGTGCGGCATGGCTTCATTGCAATGTGCAATGTTTTTTCACATAGAATTTTCAGTCTTTTAAGAAACTTACAACCACTGGGGGGGGGGGGGGGGGGGGGGCGGGGGAAGGAAGGAAGGAAGGGAGAGAGAGAGAGCACCTAGCTATAAGGCACTCATAGTAGTTAGGTCTTTATACCTCTATAGGAGGCCCCCCTAGATACTCAAAGTGAGGTTTATGTATTAGTGTAGGGCTTAGGGGCCACTTTGACATTCAGTGTGAGATGTATGAACAGAACTCTTGTGAAGATTTGAGGTCCTTCGGAGTGAGAAAACTCATACGAGATTTCTACAATGTTCTCTCAACCTAGCTCGATATCACCCAGGTAGAAAATCCATCAAGCTAGGTTGAGAAAACATTGTACAAATCTCATCTTTGTGTGAGTTTCCTCACTCCGAAGTCATCAAATCTTCAGAAGAGTGTAATGTTCTGTTTTGTACGTCTCACTCTGAATGTCAAAGTGGCCCCTAACTCCTACACTAATACCTAAACCTCACCTCGAGTATCTACTCGGGCCTCCTATAGAGGTATAAATTAGGGATGTGCATTTGTTTTTGCCGTATTAGCGATCCGCAACGTATATTACACAATTCGTAGTATTCGTGGGGAAGCGAAACGTATCGCGATTCCCCACGAATACACAAATCTTCCCCGAATTATATGGCCACCTAAATAAAAATTTAAACAAACCCCCCACCCTCCTGACCCCCCAAGACTTACCAAAACTCCCTGGTGGTCCAGCGGGGAGTCCGGGATCCACCCCCTGCACTCACACCCTCAGTACCGGTTTCATCATGGCGCCGATAGCCTTTGTCACAGGGGCTACCGTGCCATTGGTCAGCTCCTGTCACATGGTCATCGGTGCCATCTTGTGCTCTTACCATGTGACAAGGGCTGACCAATGGCACCAGTAGCCCCTGTGACATAATATGGGCAAAGGCTATCGGCACCATTTTGAGTACTGGCATCGGACAGCCGGAATGCAGGAGCTCGCTCCGGGACCCCCGTTGGACCCCCAGGGACTTTTGGCCAGCTTGGGGGGGCCTCCTGACCCCCACAAGACTTGCCAAAAGTCCAGCGGGGGTCCGGGAGCGACCTCTTGCACGCCGGCCGGCCGATGCCAGTACTCAAAATGGTGCCGATCTCCTTTGCCCTCACTATGTCACAGGTACCGACGGTCGGCCCCTGTGACATAGTGAGGGCAAAGGCAATCGGCGCCATTTTGAATACTGGCAGCAGATCGCCTTTGCCCTCACCATGTCACAGGGGCCGACTGT
This sequence comes from Rhinatrema bivittatum, assembly GCF_901001135.1. Classification (NCBI taxonomy): domain Eukaryota; kingdom Metazoa; phylum Chordata; class Amphibia; order Gymnophiona; family Rhinatrematidae; genus Rhinatrema; species Rhinatrema bivittatum. The sequence continues at coordinate 245,940,169 of NC_042615.1, forward strand.
CGGTACCTGTGACATAGTGAGGTTTCAAAACAAAATGAAATTCCAATGAAATTCTATTGGAATTTCTCATTCTGTTTTTAAAATGATCTGAAACAAAATAGGACATTTGTTTCATTTCGTATTCATTTTTATCAAATGTCCATCCCTAGTTGAGAATATAATCAGGAGCAACTTTGTAAATGACAAAGTAGGATGTCTTTCAAATAGATGGATAAAAAATGAATTGCAGTTACAACTGTAAATATTAATACTGATTGTAAAGTAGAAGTGCAGTGTTGGGCGTGAAAGAGGAGAAGAGAAAACCAATGATGATTCATCACTAGAATGATATCAAGTTGGTAACTGGGTAAAAGGCTGAAACAGAGGTTAGGACCAAATGGTCAGAATTGGTACTACAATCTGTGCTACTTAGTATATTCATAAATTATCTGGAAATGGGAATGCCAGTGAAGTGATCAAATTTGTAGATGACACAAAATGATTCAAAGTTGTTAAAATGGCAGCAGATTTTGAGGAACTGCAGAAAAAGCGTGCGAGGCTAGGAGACTGGGAAACTGAATGGCAGATAAAATTTAATGTAGAAAAGTGCAAAGTGATGCACATAGGGAAAATAATCCCAACTATAGATGTACAATGCAGGGATCTGTAATGGGAATCACTACCTTGGAGTCTTTATGGATAATATGTTGAAATCTTCTGCTCTGTCCATGGTGGTGGTCAAAAAAGTAAATGCAATCATAGGAATGATCCAAAAAGTAATGGAGAATAAAACAGAAAATACATTGCCATGATATGAATACACCTTCAGATTGTGTCCAGCTCTGGTCACTCCTTTCAATAAAGACATACAGAAGTAGAAAAGGTGCATAGGAGGGTGATAAAAATGATAAAGTGGATGGAACATCTCACCTATGATGAGACTATATACCCTTCTGCTTGGAAAAGAAATGCTGAGAGGGGACATGAGAGAAGTTTATAAAATCATGAATGGGGTGGAACGGGTAAATAAAGAATGGTTAGCCTTTCAAATAATAGAAAACAAGGGGACACTCCATGAAACTAACAGCCGGCAGATTCATATCAGATTGTAGAAAGTACTTTTTCACTCAGCATACTGTCAAACTTTGGAATCTGTTGCCAGAAAACATTATCAAGGTGACTAGCATAGTGGAGTTTAAAGAGGTTTGGACACATTTATGAAGGAAAAGTCCATACTCCATAATACATTATTAGCCAGATAGACTAAAGAAAGCTATTGCTTTCTCCGGGAGTGAGTAAGAGGAATTAAATCTATTTTATGGGATCTGATGAACACTTGTGACCTAGACTGGTCACTGTTGGAGACAGGAACCTGAGTTGGATAGACTTTGGTCTAAACCCAGCATGGCAACTCTCATATTCTTATGTTCATAGGAGAAAAAGAAAATTAAATTAATTGCAAAATTTAATTTGAATTTTGGACCCTTTTAAAATGCTGCTGGAGACACTCCAGTGATGATGGAAATTGTTGAAATATTATTATACAGCTCTCTGGAGAAACAGTGTATAAATACAAAGAAGAGGGCAGATCCTGTCATTTGAAACACTGATGATGACAGATTCTGTATTGAAGAGTGGATAATTGTCGGGGGCTTGTTACTGGTGTTACGAGCGCGCGCGGGCGCGGTAGTCTCGGGCGGGTGGTGAGCCCTTGGGCCACGGCAGGACCCCAGGAGGAGCCCAAGGCCACACCGTGGGAGGTGAGCTGAGCAGGCATGGTGAGCCAGGCAGGCAGGAACAGAAACAGGGAGTCCGGCCCTCAGCCGGACCTGCATGCCCATGGTAGCCAACACGGGGAAGTTGACTAGTGAACGGTCCTCCGACTGTTCCCGGCCCTTTCGGACCTGCCGCAGGGAACGGCAATGGGCAGCAGGCCGGACAGAGGCGAGGGCAGACAGAGTCCTTAGCAGAAGACATCAGACGGGGCAGAAGCAAGACGGAGACATCAGGTCAAGGGCTGAAGCGAGACACAGGAAAGGCCCAGGCGAGCAGGAACTCCGATGCTGGGATACTCACATCCGAAGCCCCCTCGGCTGGCAGAAGCTCAAGAGCCCGTGGGACGAATCCCTCTTGTTGGCCACTCCAGGGCCCAACAGGACAGAAGACTCAGGAACCAGGTCAAGGCAGAGACAGGTAGACATCCGGACAAGGGCTGAAGCAGACACTGAAGACAAGGCTGGACGGGAACATTGCACTGTCCATCAGGGCGCCCTACTCAGCCCACCCGTGGGACTGAGTCGCGGACCACCCTGTCCCAGACGCGCCCTACACAGCCTAGGAAGGCTGGTCGCGGACCACGCTGAGAAGGAGGGCGCGGGGAAGACCCAGGCGCACAGGAACTCCAATGCTGGGATACTCACATCCGAAGTCCTTACGGCTGGCAGGCACAGGAACAAACATCTAGGCAGGGTCAGAGACCGACATCAAGGCAGAAACACTGGATATCAGGAACAGCAAGCAGCAGGAAACATGGAGGACCTGGACTGGCAAGGTTACAGACAACTGTAATGCACAATCTGCAGACCGAAGACAAGCAGGAGTCGGAGTCACGGACCGGAGTCAAGGCAGGCTGAAGACAAGCAGGAGTCGGAGTCACGGACCGGAGTCAAGGCAGGCTGAAGACAAGCAGGAGTCGGAGTCACGGACCGGAGTCAAGGCAGGCTGAAGACAAGCAGGAGTCGGAGTCACGGACCGGAGTCAAGGCAGGCTGAAGACAAGCAGGAGTCGGAGTCACGGACCAGAGTCAAGGCAGGCTGAAGACAAGCAGGAGTCAGAGGCACGGACCGGAGTCAAGGCAGGCTGAAGGCAAGCAGGAGTCAGAGTCACGGACCGGAGTCAAGGCAGGCTGAAGACAAGCAGGAGTCGGAGTCACGGACCGGAGTCAAGGCAGGCTGAAGGCAAGCAGGAGTCAGAGGCACGGACCGGAGTCAAGGCAGGCTGAAGACAAGCAGGAGTCATAGTCACGAAGGACCTGGATCGGGAGAGGCCACAGACAACTGTGTAACCCAATCCGAAGGCCGAAGACAAGCAGGAGTCGGAGTCACGGACCGGAGTCAAGGCAGGCTGAAGACAAGCAGGAGTCGTAGTCACAGACCGGAGTCAAGGCAGGCTGACGACAAGCAGGAGTCGTAGTCACGGAGGACCTGGATCGGGACAGGCCACAGACAACTGTGTAACCCAATCCGAAGGCCGAAGACAAGCAGGAGTCGGAGTCACGGACCGGAGTCAAGGCAGGCTGAAGACAAGCAGGAGTCAGAGTCACAGACCGGAGTCAAGGCAGGCTGAAGGCAAGCAGGAGTCGGAGTCACGGACCAGAGTCAAGGCAGGCTGAAGACAAGCAGGAGTCGGAGTCACGGACCGGAGTCAAGGCATGCTGACGACAAGCAGGAGTCGTAGTCACAGAGGACCTGGATCGGGAGAGGCCACAGGCAACTGTGTAACCCAATCCAAAGGCAAAGACACAGTGAACAGAAAGTCCTTAAATACTGGAGGTAGAGGGCAACTCCCTGGGAGGAGCTTGCCAGGACCGCCCACCGCTGGTCCTATAACTAGGGTAGAGAGCTGCGGGCCAGCCCCTAGGGAAGGGCGTCGCCCAACAGGAAGTCCAAACACTGAGGCTGCAAGCCACCGGCACAGCTAGGCCTCTCAGGCCCTGGAGCAAGTCCTGGATGATGCGCAGGCGAGGCCCTGGCTTCAGAACGGCCTCTGGAGGAAGGTAAGAGACCTCCTGCAGCGCAGCAGCAGGGGGGATCGCAACAACTGGTTAGTTTTGAATGACTTTTAGATTTAAATCCACTACTTTTAAGTGTATATATTGACAGAACTTTGATTTCTGCAACAATTGTATTAGACTTTACATTCTTTTAAAAAAAATCTTAATACAATATAGTTATAAAAAAGAATCAGTGATCCAAATTAAATACAAAAATGAATAAAATTCTAGCAAGCAGACTAAATTTGACCCATTAAAAAGGCAGGTAGTATTGCATGCTACATTTACAGTCTCTAATTGGTTTAAAATCTTCAGAACTAGAACAGGAGTTGCATAACTCCCAGAACAGTATATGAAACAAAAAGTGGTGAAGAAGTTCATTTCCATAACGAAGATAAAATATATATATCCATATGGCATGGGAATGCCCTAAGTCTAATAACCCTTGGAAAGAAAATGATAACTACACAGAAGGGTATTGTTAACAATAATATTCCCTTAACCTTAGCGCTGTGTATTTCAATTTTAAAAACTGCTACAGACACGTACAGATCTATGGGGAAAGCATTGGATGAAGGTTTAATGATGGCAACAGCTGATATGGAGTAGTCTAGAAAGATATTGCTATTCTGGAAAATCATGTTTATTTCTTCTTAATGTTTCAAAGTTAAATAATTACAGCAGTGCTTATTTTTGTTTAGATATTTACGAGAATAGCTTTAAAAGTGATCACTGAATAATTAGTAGCAAAACTGTCATAAAAATCATTACAGCCAATTTTATTTACTATATCCAGAGGGGTAGAAACCACATGAAGTACTGGAAAGCAGAAGGTAAAAGAAAATGTTTGCATATAGCAATGAAAGCAAAACAAACTCTTAGGGCTTATTGTTCAAAACTGCCATTGGGATCTGATTATTAGCCTAATAGTTCTTAGAGTAGTTGTCCTTTTGGCTTTAACTTTCAGATTGGATGTTTGACTTTACAGCGTTAACAACTAGCTTATTACTAGGTTGTCAGTTTATCATGATGTTGCAAAGTTATCAAATATCAATCTCTTATTTTTGCTCTACTCATCTGATTGTATTATAGACTTCATATACTAATGTACATATTATCACAAACCAGTCTCTTTCAGCAACTGGATTCATACCATATCCCTTATACAATATACACTCCATGCAAATAGCAATGTCCATATAACAAAACAGGGTAGGGACAATATTCAAATCCTGACTGGCTAAGTAATTTAGGCCTGGATTTAGCACAATACACGTGATAGGAAAAGGAATGTGTTTTATGGTAATAGGCAGTTTATTGCAATTTGCGCTAATACCTATGGGGTGGATTTTCAAAGGGTTATGTGCATAGGTTACGAACGCAACCCCCGAAAACCTACCCCAAAACCCCCCCTGCACATAGCGGGCATAGGCTCGGCGGCGCGCGCAAGCCCCAGGACGCGCGTAAGTCCCGGGGCTTTCCTGAGGGGCGTGTCGGGAGCGTGTTGTTGCTGGCGCATCATTGGGGGCGTGTCGGGGGCATGTTGTGGCCAATGCGTCATTGGGGGGATTCCAGGGGTGTGGCCGCGGCCTCCTGACCAGCCCCCGGACCGCACCATGGTGCGCCGGCAGCCGGCCCGGCGCGCATAAGTTACACTTGCCTCGGGCAGGTGTAACTTTCGCAATAAAGGTGGGAGAGGAATTTGTTAGGGCTGGGGGGCGGGTTAGTTAGGGGAAGAGAGGGGAAGGTACCGGGGGGTGGAAGGAAAGTTCCCTCTGAGGCCGCTCCGATTTTGCGCAGGCTGCCGATTTTGTACAGCCTTGCACGCGCTGACCTCGGATTTTAAAAGATGTGCGCGGCTACGTGCGTATCTATTAAAATCCGGCCAACTTTTGTTTGCTCCTGGTGTGCGAACAAAAGTACATGTGGGTGTAATTTTATTAAATCTAACCCTTTGTGAAGTGCAAATTGTGATCTAGGTAGAGAGTCCATCAAGCTAGGTTGAGAGAACATTGCACAAATCTCATCTTTGGGTGAGTTTCCTCACTCCGAAGTTCATCAAATCTTCACAAGAGAGCACTGTTCTGTTCATATGTCTCACTTTGAATGTCAAAGTGGCCCCTATCCCCTACACTAATACCTAAACCTCACCTTGAGTTACTAGATGGGCCTCTCTTAGAGAGGCCCATCTAGTGTGAAGGCATTACAGTTAGTCTCTCTCTCTCTCTCTCTCTCTCTCTCTCTCCCCATTGGTTGTAGGAGGGCCCTGATAGCTAGGCTGTCTCGTGCTTTCACACACATTAAAGGCATTTTTTGCATGCAAAAACGCCATATAGCACTTGGATAAATGACCCCCTTAGCTGGATAACATATTTCTGGTTAAGTTACAAGGATATTCTGCGGCATGGCTATGCCTCTGAATATCCACATACATATTGCAACTGAGCCAGATAAGTTATATCTGTCCTAAATTTAGACCTGTAATTGAGGAGGTCTAAATTTAAGACAGATATAACTGTCTTAAATTGATTCTTAGCCAACTTATTTGGCTAAGAATCAATATTGCTACTTAGCCGGATAAGTTATCTGGCTAAGTTGCACTGTCCCAATCCACTCAATGCCTGCCTATAATATTGTCCACCAAATAGCCAGATAAGTGACTTATCTGGCTATCTAGTAGATGCTGAACATGAGTGGATATTTAGCAGCTGCTAGTTAACCTGACAGGTACTACTTATCAGGCTATCGTTTGAATACTGGGTGCAGTTATTTTTAATTAGTAATAGTTTCTTTCAAAAACAAATTGAGGTCCATATTCCAAAGGGTTTGTCTGGCTAAGTTTAGGGCTTAACCGGACAAGCCCCCAGTTTTAGAGATCCCCCTGCTGAACAGTTTTGTTTTAGCTGGGGAAGACATTATCCAGTTAAAATTTAGCTGGATAAAAAAAAAGAGAGGCAGGATGGGGGCATTCGAGAGGTGGAGCTTTACTTTATCCAACTGTGCATTATGCAGATGGACTGCTATAAAGTAAGTGAAACTAAGAAAAAGGGGTTCCCACCATTCAAGATAGAGCTCTCCCAAGCGACAGAGTACACCCCGTGTTCTAGAAGACGTCTGCCTGCACCTTAGCCTGATCTCTGGAGTGGAGAGACACTGTCTGATGCCTGTACCCAGCTAAGCCACCAGACCTGCACACAAATACGCACAGACACAGATACCTTCACAGAGAGAAGCTACCTTTCTCCTTTAACTGCTGCTTACCAGCATGGTGAGAAAACAAACTCTTAACTTTTACCTAAAAGGTCTGAAATTACCTTTAGTTTGTGGGTAGATACTTCTGATTGCTCTGAATTCAATCTCTGTAAGCTTCTGGTCAATAAGCTGTAGTGATACTTCAGAAAGTTTAACTGTCTCTAACTTTTTTAATCACCTAAATGATTGTTATATCAATAAATTATATTTTAATTGATAATATTCTCAATAAAACCTGTAAAGTTAGACGTACTGAATGAGTCCTTGTTCTGATTAAAGTGAACTCTGATTGACCATGGTTGGAGTAATTAATAAAATCATAAATTCTATGCATTATGCAATGAAGGTGCCAAAAATATGATTACTCTATATTAGCAGTGATACCATCTTCTTACAGGTCTTCCAGTTATTCCAGAACTTAAACTTCAAAGACAGGAGATTCCCCAGGAAGCCCAAGCCCATAAGACTGGGGAGGGGGGCTTTGGAGGAGATTCCTGTTATGTTTGGCAGCTCACAGGAAGTTTCCATGAGCTACCACTCTCACCCTCGTGTCTTCTCAGGGCTTGGATGTGGCCCACATCAACTATCGCCCAGAGCAGTCCAAAATGCTGTCATACCACATCACCTCCTGTTCTTCCTAGGCACACAAATACCTGACCTGCCAGCATTTAAAGGGCCCATGGTGGGAAAAGCCCAAGGCACTCTAAAATGATGTCAGCAAGCTTGCCCTACTTAAGGTTTTCCCAGACTTCCCTGTCTTTCCTCAGCAACAGGTCCTTCTACCTCGACAGTACATGTTGTTTCTGTTCCTGCTGTTTCATCCAGCTTTGCCATTCCTGCCTGCCTCATCATCCTCAACCAGCTCAGCCCAAACTTGTCTCTCCAGCCTGTTCAGCCTTGTCTCGCCAGCCTGCTCTGCCTCATCATATTCAACTCCTCCTGCCTCCTAGCCCATCCTGCTGTGTAGTCCCTTCTACCTCGTCCTTGACTTCTGTGCCAACTTGACTCCTGGATCTCACTTTCTCCTGGATATTGATTAAGCCTGATTGCCACCTACCCTTTGCCTGGATTATGACTATACTTGATTGCTGCATGCCACTGACCGCTTGCCTGGACATTGAGTTTTCTTGCTTGCTGCCTATCTCAGACCCTTGCTTGTCTCTGAACTATTGCCTATTCTGTTCTCAAAGAGACTCTTGCCTAGTCCTGCTCACCTCCAGAACCCAAGGGCTCAACCTGCAGGGAAAGGGGCTGGTATAGGTGAAGCCCTATACCAGTCTCTCACCAGTGAACCTCCGCCAGATGTCCATGAGGACCTATGGAGTTCATCCCATAGGCTGCATTACCCTCATCACAGCTGCAAGGTCCACACCTATTACAGGTCATAGGGGTGTGATGTGGAGCATCATATAAACAAAGTGAGGATGACTTTCAACTACATATGGCAGCATATACATGTGTATATGGCCATGCGTGGATTTATCATGGTATTTTATAATCTGTGCATATGTTATATGTGCGTTTTATAAAATATGCATATCTCCACCCCACTTTTATGCGTGCCGTCCGCAGCAGATCCGAGGCACGGCCCCCTCACCTCTCTGCAATGACTCCAGCTCCAGGTTCCTCCTCTCTGGTTGTGGCGGGCCACCAACTCTGTCCTCAGGCCTCTCCTAGTGCCTCTGGCTCAGCTGCTGTCCCTGGCATTTCCAGTCCAGCCATCACATCCATTGCTTCACGATGGGCCTCTCCACATGGCCTGCAGAGAGACACTGCTACTCTGCACTGCACCCCTCCCTAGGTGCGTGCGTGCGCATCCGCAAAGCTTAAGTAGGGACTAGGGCGGGAACTTAGCCGCGGCCCCAGATGTTGTCATTGGTGGAGCACTGGTTCTTAAGCCCAGGCTCCACTTCCTAGCCTTGCCTTTGCAACAGGTCTCCTCGCTGGTCGAGTACTCATTGCCTCCTCAAGAGATTCATCTTGTTCCTGTGTTCCTGTTCCTCATATGATCCTGGTTGCTGTCTCCTTGTTCCTGCATTCCTGTCTTGCACCTTTCTACAGATTGCCTACACGGACTTTGACTCTGCTTTTCCTGACCACGCCATTGACTCTCTCCAAGCCCGGACCTCTGCTTCGCCTGACCACACCATTGACTCTCTCCAAGCCCAGACCTCTGCTTTGCCTGACTATACCATTGCCTCTCTCCAGACCCAGACCTCTGCATTGCTTGACTACACCGTTGCCTCTCTCCAGATCCAGACCTCCGCATTGCCTGACTATGTCATTGCCTCTCTCCAGACCCAGACCTCTGCATCGCCGGACTATGCCTCTAGACTATCTCTGTGATCAGACCTCAGCCTTGCTTGCCATTGCTTCCAGTTTGCCACCAGCCCTGATTCAAGCCTGTTCCCCACGCCTCATCTGCTTACTTCCTGGACTTGGACAATTCAGGCTTCGGCCTGCTCTTGCTCGGGTGCCCCCTGTCTGCCCTCGCTCCTTAGGTGCCCAAGTCTCCAGGACACTACCTTGTCCAGTGTAAGACTATACCATCTCTCTCCTGCTGTCTCTGTGCTGAACTCTTCATTGACTACATTGACTATCTCTTCATTGACTACATACAGAGGCCCACCTAAGTCCAGCCGGCCCCGGCACCCAAAAGCTCAACCAGCAGGGAATGAGGGCTGGTATTGGTGAAGCTCCAGCTGGCCTCTGTCCTTCAGCCCTCTGTGCCTGCCAACAGTGGGGAACCGTAGATTCCTATCTACTGGTTGCGTCAACCCCGCCTCATCCCAAGGATCCACCTCCGGCACAACATGTTGCAAAGGCCATGGACTCGGCGGAGCCATGTGCCCTCCAGGCCATTTCTGGCCTGGCATCCAAGGTACATAAACAGCAGCAGTTTCTCGAGGCACTGGCCTCCTCCATTGATCATCTCCACGCCCGACTTGATGCCCTTACCAGTAATCCAGTTCAAATACCGGCTCTCCTCATCCACAGCCATCATCTTCTATGCCTCGAGCTTTGTTGGCCTTACCAGTGCCCCCGCGCTTCAACGGTGACTCCAAGCTCTGCAGAGGTTTCATCAACCAATGCTATATGCAGTTTGCTCTGCAACCCTCCGTCTTCCAGGATGAGTTTTCCAAGGTCACCTTTATCCTGTGTCGGCTTGAAGGGAAAGCCCTGGCCTGGGCTTCTCACCTATGGGAACGATTGGACTCCTTCCTAAAAGAGTTGTCTCAGTTCGTGACTGTGTTTTGATGGACCTTTGATGATCCAGGGCGGCATGCTGTGGCAAGTTTGTTACATCTTCATTAAAGTCAAAGAAGTCTTTTTGACTATACTATTGAGTTTCGGTCTTTGGCCTCTGAACTCGCCTGGCAGGAAGATTGCCTGCGAGCTATCTACCCGGATGAACTTTCCTCACAGCTGAAGGATGAGCTGCCTGCACGGGAGCTCCCTTCCTCCCTTGAGGACCTTATAGATTTGATGGGCCGAATTGATCATCTTCTCAAAGAGCGTCACCGGGAGAGTCGGTGTTGCATTCATGCCTGTTCTCGCCCTCACTCCACCCTCTCTACCTTTGTGGCAACTCCCTTCGGGTCTGATGGACAGATGCTGCCGTGGCTTCTTCTCGCCGTACTTCCTGGAATCCCCGGGCTGGCCTGACGCTGCGGATCCACCATGTTCCTGATGACGTAAAGGCGCGCGCGTGCTCCAGAGTTTGTACTGACAAGGGCGCGAACCTCGGGGGCGTCCCCCCGTAGTGATGTCATCCACTTCCACTTTAAAAGGTCTTTGCTTGCTACTTTGAATCGAGTTAGCAAGGGGAATTTTTCTCTGCTGCTCTGCCTCCACCACCTTACCCAGGGGTACCCACTCCTCGGGGGCCCCGCTCTCTCTCTTCTTGATTTCAGATTGTTAAGATGGACTCCTGTACTCGCTCCACGAGGGCCTACATCCCTGAATGCTCAGAAGACTCCTGACTACCTGGAAGCGATCACAGACGTGAACACAGTGAGTTCTATTACAGATAGAAACCGGTACTCGCTCCACGAGGGCCTATGTTCCTAATCTCTGAAGACTCCCTTCTGTCTAAGACATTATTGCAGGTACGAAGATTGTGAGTCATTATTGTAAATTGCAGATGGGAACCGGTAATCACTCCATGAGGGCCCATGTTCCTAAATCCCTTCTCAACTCTCTTCTATATGAGAAGTTATTATATACCTTTATCTGGTATATTACTATTAGATTGCAGATAGGAACCGGTACTCGCTCCACGAGGGCCTATGTTCCTAAACCCTCCAAATACTCTCTTCTATTCTACAAGCCATCTCCTACACAGATAATGTGAGTTCTCATTTCAGACTGCATATAGGAACCAGCATTCGCTTATGGCTCCTGTTCCTGAATGTACTGAAACTCTGTTGCATAGAAGCCATTACAGATATCTACAATTGTGAGTGTATCATCTTCTACTGGTTATGTATCCAGCATACCCTGTCTACTCACTACCTACAGTCTCTCTCTACAGCTCAGCAACCCAGAGACCACAATTCCAGTATCAAAAGGACTTCAGCCCTGCTGGGCACATCAGCTCACTACTGCCACCTCTGGTGGTTCTACTTCCTGTCTAATAAAGAACTATCTGTGTTTGTCTCCATATTCCAGCCTAGCCGGTGGTCCCTCTCAGGATATCCTCCTGAGGGCACTGTCATCTGCCATCGGCCCAATTCATCTCAGTGTCATCCTTTACACTACTAGAGCGGTATTATACAACTGCCACTCTGTGGGAAACCAATCCACCACAGATCATTAACTCCGCCTATGGAGTATTACAACTGTTAGCTCTTCCCCTTGGCAGGGGGATTTATAACAGATTGCTAACCCTCTGACGGACTTATAACAAATTTCCACTCTTAGTAGCAGGGATTGATAACAGATTGTTAACTTCTCCCTCTCCAGGAGGAGATCCATAACAGACTGCTACTCCTCCCCCTACAGGAGGAGCTTGATAACAGATTGCTAACTCCGAGCAGCAGAATTACAAGCGATTGCCAACTCCTCCCCTCTGGAGGAGCAGATCACATCAGATTGCTAACTCCTCCCCTCTGGCGGTGTGATCCACAACAGTTGGATGCCCAAGAAGCCCTCTCAGGTTCGATCCCATTTTCCACCGACCACCAACCCTGACTCTGATAAGGTTTCTATTGTGGCCAAGACAGAAGAGCCCATGCAGCTGGGCCATGGGTGGCTGACCCTGTAAGAATGCCTCCGGCGGAGACAAACCGGTATGTGTCTTTATTGCGGAGCACCTGGCCTCCACCTACAGACTTGCCCCATCCGTCTGGGAAACTTCCTGGCTTAAGTTCAGTAGGTGTCCTGAACTTGGGCGCAACATCTCCGGCCCCTCAACTGTCTGTCCTGGTCACCCTGATCTGGGACTCCTGGTCCTTCCCAGTTCTTGCTCTGGTGGATTCCAGTTCAATTGCTGGGTATAAAAACCCGTCCTCTAGAGACTTCCTTGTGCATAGCTTCCATTTACAGGGACCCGTTACCCAGTCGAATATTCCTCACCACTGAGCCAGTTTCAATTACACACTGGTGCTCTCCACATGGAAGAAATTGAATTGCTAGTACTGGAGAAATCCATTTATCTGATGGTCTTAGGACTACCCTGGCTCCAATGTCACTCTCCCCAATTTGATTGGAGTTCACTGCAACTGGTGGAGTGGGGTTCCACCTGCCACCAGTCCTGTCTACATAAAGTAGAACCGCCACCTGTTTTCCTTTGGCTGCTGCTTCTTCTGGTATACCCGCTCCTTATGCGGATTTCGAAGACGTATTTTCCAAGCAAAAAGCAAACCTTCTCCCACCTCTTCGGAGGTTTGATTGTCCCATAGACCTCCTACCTGGGACCATGCCTCCGTGAGGGCTTACTTATCCTTTGTCTGTCCCAGAGACAAAAGCCATGATGGAATACATTCAAGAAAACCTTGCGAAGGGATTCATCCACCCCTCTACCTCTCCTGTCAGGGCAAGATTCTTTTTTGTGACCAAGAAGGATGGTCTCTCAGGCCGTGTATTGATTACCATGGCCTGAACTCCATTACCCATAAGGATAAGTACCCTCTGCCGCTTATCTCAGAACTATTCGATCGCCTGATTGGAGCTTCCATATTTACCAAGCTGGACCTACGTGGGGTGTATAATTTGGTATGAATTCGCCCCGACGACATTTGGAAGACTGCGTTTAACAGTAGATATGGGCATTACGAATACCTGGTGATGCCCTTCGGCCTCTGTTACGCGCCTGCAGTTTTCCCATGAATGATGAACAAAATTTTCAGAGATTTGCTGTATACCAAGGTTGTGGCGTACTTGGCAAACATCGTTGTCTTTTCTAAAGATCTGGCCACACACTGCACTGATGTGCAAGCGTAAATTGGGCACGCTAGTTGACTGCCAGTGTGAGATCCTCCGGCACAGCTGCTGTGCCGGAGTCCTCGGCAACACCTCCCACCCTGCCCTCGAACCACCCTGCCCTGGACCACCATGCCTCCGGACCTTCCGCCCCGCCCTCGTCGCACCCATTCATAAAAGCCCCGGGACTTACACGCGTCCTGGGCCTTTTGAAAATAGGCCTGGCACATGTAAATCCACCTGGATTTACGTGCATAGGGCTTTTAAAATCTGCCCCTTTATTTACGTGCCTGGGTGTACATCCAGGTCCAGTGCCACAAAACTTTATTTCTGCTATGGAGGAGGTATAACTTAAATACAAAGTAGGAATTCCTGAGTGCTTTAATGGGTCTGGTGCAATTGGGTGGAATGCAAGCTAAGGAATCAGGAGAGTTGGTGAAACTGGTTGTAGTGTGCATGTGCACCTGTTATAAAATTCCCCCACTTGCACAGCTCATACCCAGATATGCATGGCTGTGTGCACCCAGTTACAAAATAGGGCGTACCCATACACATGCCTAGGCTATTTTATAAGATACACGCATATGTTATAAAATTGACATGCCCCACATGCCCCTTTGAAAGCTATCAGCTCTAATATTGAAATAATTGAAACATTTTTTTAATAATTACAGTTTATGGGTATAATATAATATTAAATATTGTAACAATGTGTCTGGACTTTACTAATATTTTTATGGGACATTATCAAAATTGCACATCAGCACTTATTTACCCATATGTGCTGTTTTCTGTGCTGGTATCTCTGTATTATTATTATCCCAAATTGCCTTTATCAATAACACTTCACAAATTAATATATGTTAGTAAACAATTACTCTACATTCACCATTATAATTCTTACTAGGCTGAAAAATCATTTGCGGTTCACTCAGATTTTACTTTTAACTGATATTACCTTTCAACTTATCTTTGGATAATATCACAAATATTTCTAAAAATACATTTCTCAGTCACATTTTCAGTCATACCAGTGTATAAACACTTTATTTATGTTTTATATTACTTTAGACACAAGACCAGCCTCTGTAAAAGAGGAATTTAACATCAATTCTGCTCTCTCTGCCTTCTGTTCTCAGTGTTCTATATCTGTCAGTCAGTCTTACTGTACCAGGATATCAGTACTATTGCTGATGTCAAACTCACCAAATAGCCCTAAGGGATAATCTAAAGTGGGCATTAAAACTTTAACAAGCATCTCAAATTTTATTCTATTATTATTATCAAATAGAAATGGGAATTTTAATATCCTTATCAGATAATCTTTTCTAGGAATACATTCAGGTCTTTATCAACATATCCCTAACACTAGATACTTCACAACATTTTTTTCTACCAGGCAGTTTGGTTTCTATGGTGATGGCTGTATCTGATCACTACAATCTGTTTGTAAATTTTCCAACTTGAGTTTTTCCCTGAAAGTTTCAGGGAAATTTGGACTGGACCACATAATGTAACTGTAACGGAGTTAAAGTGAGCATAAAATATAAAATAATTTCTGATTCAAAAACCATTCCCTGAGTTCCCAAAAATGTGCCAGATTAAGTTATTGATGGATTTTTCATTTATTTAACTCTTTATTTATACATTTAAAGTGATTCACATACCAACATATTTCTATTTTTTTTCCTGTGGTTTACACAGTAATATTACCACCCAGTTCAGAGCAAGCCAGAAGAGGAAGGATCTGCTCAGACTAAGGCAGTTCCAGAGGAGCCTGAGAGGGAAGTGGCAAGAGATGATGAGCTTTGTTGGAGGATAAACCCTTGCCCACCTATAGTAAACTAATGGCTAGATTTAATCATTTTGCTATACATTTTGCATGAATAGTGCCTGTGATAAAAAGGGGTGTGATTAGGGAAATGTTCAAGATACTACAATACACATTAAGTTTATTTCATGAGAGAGAGGGAGGCTCTATATAAGGCTTTTATATAAGTCAACTATTTATACTAGTGTAGGAGGGTCAACTAGTAACTCGAGGTGAGGTTTTGGTGGTGGCCTCAGTTTGGGGTGGGGGCAGTTTTACATGCACAGTCAGAGATACGAACAGCACAGTACACATCAGTAAAGATTTGATTTGATTTTGAATGAGAAAAGGTACACAAAGATGTACACAAAGATAACCAAGATGTACACAAAGATGTACACAAAGATAACCAAGATGTACAAAGATAACCAAGATGTACACAAAGATGTACACAAAGATAACCAAGGAATTGGATCAAGGAAGAGCGCTAGATGTCATCTACTTGGATTTCAGCAAAGCTTTTGATACGGTTCCGCACAGGAGACTGGTGAATAAAACAAAAAGCTTGGGAGTGAGTGCCGAAGTGGTGACCTGGATTGCAAACTGGTTGACGGACAGAAGACAATGCGTGATGGTAAATGGAACTTTCTCTGAAGAGAGAGCGGTTTTAAGTGGTGTACCGCAAGGATCGGTGTTGGGACCGGTCCTGTTCAATATCTTTGTGAGCGACATTGCGGACGGGATAGAAGGTAAGGTTTGTCTTTTTGCGGACGACACTAAGATCTGCAACAGAGTGGACACGCCGGAAGGAGTGGAGAGAATGAGACGGGATTTAAGGAAGCTGGAAGAGTGGTCGAAGATATGGCAGCTGAAATTCAATGCCAAGAAGTGCAAAGTCATGCATTTGGGGAGTGGAAATCCGAATGAACTGTATTCGATGGGGGGGGAAAGGCTGATGTGCACGGAGCAGGAGAGAGACCTTGGGGTGATAGTGTCTAATGATATGAAGTCAGCGAAACAATGCGACAAGGCGATTGCAAAAGCCAGAAGAATGCTGGGATGCATAGAGAGAGGAATATCGAGTAAGAAAAGGGAAGTGATAATCCCCTTGTACAGGTCCTTGGTGAGGCCTCACCTGGAGTACTGTGTTCAGTTCTGGAGACCGTATCTACAAAGAGACAAGGACAAGTTGGAGGCGGTACAGAGAAGGGCGACCAGGAAGGTGGAGGGTCTTCATCGGTTGACATACGAGGAGAGATTGAAGAATCTAAATATGTACACCCTGGAGGAAAGGAGGAGCAGGGGTGATATGATTCAAACTTTCAGATACTTGAAAAACTTTAACGATCCAAAGACAATGACAAACCTTTTCCAACAGAAAAAAATCAGCAGAACCAGAGGTCACGAGCTGAGGCTCCAAGGAGGAAGACTAAGAACCAATGTCAGGAAGAATTTCTTCACGGAGAGAGTGGTGGATGCCTGGAATGCCCTTCCGGAGGAAGTGGTGAAGTCCAAAACTGTGAAGCACTTCAAAGGGGCATGGGATAAATATTGTGGATCCATCAGGTCCAGAGGACGCATATAAAGAGCAGGTAGTAAAATACTGCACGGAGCGGCAGTAGCCACAGAGGCATTCACGGAGCGGGATGCCAGTGGCCAGTGGTAGGTGTCCACCTTCATGGAGCGGAAGGATGTAGGGCTGTCATCTCCCAATTAAATAAAAAACAAAAACAAAAAACAAAACAGGGATGGGATCCATCAGGTCTAGAGGACACATATAAAGAGCAGGTAGTAAAATACTGCACGGA
Organism: Rhinatrema bivittatum; assembly: GCF_901001135.1. Lineage (NCBI taxonomy): Eukaryota > Metazoa > Chordata > Amphibia > Gymnophiona > Rhinatrematidae > Rhinatrema > Rhinatrema bivittatum. The sequence goes on from NC_042615.1 coordinate 245,957,213, forward strand.
GCGGCAGTAGCCACAGAGGCATTCACGGAGCGGGATGCCAGTGGCCAGTGGTAGGTGTCCATATAAAGAGCAGGTAGTAAAATACTGCACAGAGCGGCAGTAGCCACAGAGGCATTCACGGAGCGGGATGCCAGTGGCCAGTGGTAGGTGTCCACCTTCACGGAGCGGAAGGATGGAGGGCTGTCATCTCCCAATTAAATAAATAATAAAAAAAACCCAGGGATGGGATCCATCAGTTCTAGAGGACGCATATAAAGAGCAGGTAGTAAAACACTGCATGGAGCGGCAGTAGCCACAGAGGCATTAACGGAGCGGGATGCCAGTGGCCGGTGGTAGGTGTCCACCTTCACAGAGTAGAAGGATGAAGGGCATCCATCTCCCAATTAAAAAAAGAAAAGAAAAAAAGAAAAAAAAACAGGGATGGGTTCATGGGCTTATAGGTATTACCAATTATTAGGCTTTTCAATATTTGATGATAGTTAATGTGACTTTCAAGGCATTCTTCACTTTCGGTGCATGTCCGGCATGACTCCTTGCTTCAATGACAGGGGAAAAGAAAAACTGATACTTCACACATTTCCAGCATTGCCCTCTGCTTCATGGCAGAGAGCTATGCTGCCGCTTACCCAACTAATCAAACTTAATATTTCACTTGGAAGCAGCTCCAGCACTGCTCTCTACATTAATGGTGGGGGTGAAAAGGGAATTAGAACATAAGGTTACTAAGAGCCAAGAGAAACAGTTAAGTATGAGAACAAATGTGTGAAGCTTGCTGGGCAGACTGGATGGACCGGTTGGTCTTCTTCTGCCGTCATTTCTATGTTTCTATGTATGAGATTTGAACTAGACCTAATTTGATGCACTCTACCTAGCTGCTATCAAGCTAGGGTGAGAGTACATTGTACAAATCTCTTCTTTGTGTACATTTCCTCAACACATTTTATTTATTTATTTATTTATTTCTTTTGTATACCGACATTCGATCGAGATATCACATCGGTTTCCAGAAAACAGGTTGAATAGAGCCGGAACTGCCCTATTTTACATTGTAACAAGCGAACAGTTGATTAAACAATAAATATAAGGAACATTGTAACATATGAATAAAATTAAAATTAAATATTAGATGTGGGTATATAGAAATGGCATATAGCCTATATACAATATGTACAATATGACTTGGTAATGAGTAGGGTGGGGGACAGGGAAGAGGGAGGTTACGAGAAGGGTGGGGGACAGGGAAAAGGGAGGAAAGAGAAGGGGGGAGGGGTTATGCGTTCATGCAGAGTAGAAATTATGCGGTAAGGCTTTCAAGAGTGTTTATTATAGGATGTTGGGGTTCAGGAGGGAATGCTTTCAAGAACAGCCATGTTTTGAGCTGTTTTTTAAAGACTTGAGGTGAGGGTTCGTTTCTGAGCTGTGGGGGGAGGGAGTTCCAGAGGGTAGGGCCAGCTATTGTAATGGCTCGTTTGCGTGTTGTATTGAGGTGAGCATTTTTAAGAGTTGGGATGGAGAGGAGACCTGAGTTGGTGGATCTGAGATTTCTTTGTGTGAAATATGGTTGGATGTTGTTGTTTAGCCAGACCATTCTGTTGTTGTTTATTTTTTTGTGAAGAAGGGTGAGGGTTTTATACTGGATTCTTTGTGTGATGGGCAGCCAGTGGAGGTCTTTGAGAGTGGGTGTGATGTGGGAGGATTTTCTGTGATTGGTGATAATTCTGGCGGCGGCGTTTTGTAGAACTTGGAGGGGCTTGATGTGGATTTCAGGAAGTCCAAGGAGGAGGGAGTTGCAGTAGTCGAGTTTTGAGAAAATAATTGATTGTAGTACTGTTCGGAAATCATGCGGTTGGAGGAGAGGTTTGAGTTTTTAAGTGTTTGAAGTTTGAAAAATCCATCTTTGATTATATTGGAGATGTGTCGTTTAAAGTTGAGTTGGCTGTCGATGGTTACTCCTAGGTTTTTTGTGGATGGTGTGAGTGAGGTTCTTGATAAGTTTGGCATCCCAGTGTTGTTTGCGCTTCCTGTGTTGTTTGAGGGGGTGCTCTCGAGGGGGGAAGCGGGACGGTCGTCCTGGATGTGAATGATTTCTGTTTTGGCTTGGTTGAGGCAGAGAGATAGTTGTGATAGCAGTTGAGATAAATTTGAACTGAGTTTGTTCCATCTTTCCATGGTGAGTTCAATGGATTTGGTGATGGGGAGGAGAATTTGAATGTCGTCTGCATAAACGAAGTAGGTGAGGTTGGCATCAGAGAGGTATTTGCATAGTGGGAGGAGGTAGATGTTGAAGAGGGTCGAGGATAGTGAAGAACCTTGAGGGACGCCATGGGTGAGGGGCACTTGGGAGGATTCAGAAGAGTTTGTCTTGACAATGAAGGATCTGTTAGAGAGGTATGATTTGAACCAGTTGAGTGTAGTGTCTTGCAGACCGATCTCTTTAAGTCTGGTGAGGAGAGTTCTGTGGTTGATGGTGTCAAATGCGGCTGATATATCGAGGAGGATCAGTAGAAATGTCTTGCCACTGTCTCGGCCTCTGAGGATGGTGTCGGTGAGGGAGAGGAGGAGAGTTTCTGTGCTGTAGAGTTTTCTGAAGCCGTGCTGTGTTGGATGGAGAAGATTGTGGGCGTCGAGGTGGTCTGTGAGTTGATTGTTGACAGTTTTCTCGATGATTTTTGCTAGGAATGGGAGGTTGGAGACAGGTCTGTAGTTTGCAGGATCAGATTTGTCGAGTTGCGGTTTTTTTATGATTGGTTTGATGATGGCGTTTTTGAGTTTGTCTGGGAAGATTCCTTGTTCGAGGGATAGGTTGATGATTTGGGTTATAGGTTTGGCAATAATCTCTCTGATGAGTTTTAGGGTTTTGATGGGGATGGAGTCTACGGGGTGGGATGCTGGTTTGGTTTTTTTGATGAAGGGTTCAATTTCTGTAGATGCAACAGGAGTGAATTGGGTCCAAATGTGGATGGGAATTTATTGCCAGAGGATGTGCTTAAGGCATAGCTTATCTGGATTAAAAAGGTTTGAACAAGTTTCTGGAGGAGAAGTCCTTAAACTTCTTTTAGTCAAGATGATTTAGAAAATAGTCACTGCATATTACCGACATTAGTACCATGGGATCTATTTACTGTTTGGGTACTTGCTAGGTACTTGTTTCCAGGATTGGTCACTGTTGAAACAGGATGCTTGGCTTGATGGAACCTCGGTGTGACCCAGTATGACAACTTCTTATGTTCTTATGTTCTAATACAGAGCTTTCCAAATTGTGTGTCGTGACAGGTTAGTGTGTCGCCTGCAGTGCAGGTGCGTCGCACAAGCCCGGTCAACTCCGATGCGAGTTTGGGCTTTTTTTTTCTAACGATTCACTTTTTTTTTCAGTTCGTGGGTTGCTTATTATTGGGAGACATTTGCTCTCAATTGCAGTTTTTTTGGGCTTGGTGGGTGGGGCTTGAGCCCAGATGTCCCTGTCATTGGCTGCTGCTGAGGCCTGGCCACGAGGATTACTGACTGCAAGCAACAGTGTCTGGTGGTCAAGGAAGGTGTTATGCACCACAGCAGGCTTGAACCCTGAAGGGAGTGAAGCACTTAACTGGCAACAATCAAAAAGAAGAGGTAAATGACCGTGGGGCCAGACATGTGCTGGGGGGGGAGAGATGAGTGTGTGGGGGACAGACATGTGCTTGGGGGGGAGAGATGAGTGTGTGGGGGACAGACATGTGCTGGGGGGGGAGAGATGAGTGTGTGGGGGCAGACATGTGCTTGGGGGGGAGAGATGAGTGTGTGGGGGACAGACATGTGCTGGGGGGGAGAGATGAGTGTGTGGGGGACAGACATGTGCTGGGGGGGGGAGAGATGAGTGTGTGGGGGGACAGACATGTGCTGGGGGGGGAGAGATGAGTGTGTGGGGGCAGACATGTGCTTGGGGGGGAGAGATGAGTGTGTGGGGGACAGACATGTGCTGGGGGGGGGAGAGATGAGTGTGTGGGGGACAGACATGTGCTGGGGGGAGAGATGAGTGTGTGGGGGACAGACATGTGCTGGGGGGGGAGAGATGAGTGTGTGGGGGACAGACATGTGCTGGGGGGGGAGAGATGAGTGTGTGGGGGACAGACATGTGCTGGGGGGGGAGAGATGAGTGTGTGGGGGACAGACATGTGCTGGGGGGGGGAGAGATGAGTGTGTGGGGGCAGACATGTGCTTGGGGGGGAGAGATGAGTGTGTGGGGGACAGACATGTGCTGGGGGGAGATATTAGTGTGTGGGGGACAGACAATTTGTTTTATTATTGTTACTCATAAATTATAACATTAATCTTGGAATATTATATATCAACCTAATAAACGAAGATTGACCGACGTGCCGCAAATGCGCAGTAGAGAGCAGCTCTACCGCGCATGCGAGCACGTCGGTCACAGTGTGCCTCTTAAAAATGGCGCTGCAGGAGCGGCGGTGGCACCGGCCCGAAGACCAGGAGCGGCAGGAGCGGCGGCGGCCCGAAGACCAGGAGCGGCGGCGGTGGCACCGGCCCGAAGACCGGAGCGGCGGCGGCGGCCCGAAGACCCGGAGCGGCGGCGGCGGCGGCGGCGGCGGCAGCCCGAAGACCCGGAGCGGCGGCGGCACCGGCCCGAAGACCCGGAGCGGTGGCCCGAAGACCCGGAGCGGCAGGAGCGGCGGCCCGAAGACCTGGAGCGGCGGCCCGAAGACCCGGAGCGGCAGGAGCGGCGGCCCGAAGACCCGGAGCGGCGGCGGCAGCGGCCCGAAGACCCGGAGCGGCAGGAGCGGCAGCGGCGGCCCGAAGAGCGGCGGCGGCGGCACCGGCCCGAAGACCCGGGCAGGAGCGGTGGCAGCGGTGGCCCGAAGACCCGGAGCGGCGGCAGCATGCGCGCGAGGGAGGGACAGACGGACGGAAGGAAGTCTGTCCCTCCTTCGCGCGCATGCCGCCACCGCTCTGGGTCTTCGGCGGAGATCGACTGAGGGGAGGAGGGAGAGAGGAGTGACTGAGGGGAGGGAGGGAGGAGTGACTGAGGGGAGGGGGGAGTGAGGAGGGAGGGAGGAGTGCCTGAGGGGAGGGAGGAGTGACTGAGGGGAGGAGGGAGGGAGGAGTGACTGAGGGGAGGAGGGAGGGGGGAGAGAGGAGTGACTGAGGGGAGGAGGGGGGAGTGACTGAGGGGAGGGGGGAGAGAGGAGTGACTGACTGAGGGGAGGGAGGGGGAGGGAGGAGTGACTGAGGGGAGGGAGGAGTGACTGAGGGGAGGGAGGAGGGAGGAGTGACTGAGGGGAGGGAGGAGTGACTCAGGGGAGGAGGGAGGGGGGAGAGAGGAGTAACTGGGGGGAGGGGGAGTGACTGAGGGGAGTGACTGGGGGAGGGGGAGATAGGAGTGACTGAGGGAGGGAGGAGGGGGGAGTGACTGAGGGGAGGGGGGGAGAGAGAGGAGTGACTGAGGGGAGAGAGTGGGGGAGGTGGGAGGGAGAATGAGGGGGAAGGAAATGATCCAAAAAAATGTTAATGTAGCCCGTTTTAACGGGCTTAACGGCTTGTTTTTTATATAAATGAAAGATTTTCATGAGATAGGTTGTGCCGTGAAACATTTTATTTATGTATATATTTAAGGAAGCACACATAAATTGTTGAAATACGTTTCGTTCGTTTAACCTTTAACCTCTGGTTTGCTAGTAGACTGAATTACTGTGTCGTGAAATTATGTTTGTCTAAAAAGTGTGTCACCAACACAAAAAAGTTTGGAAAGCTCTGTTCTAATAGAATGACAAACCTCCTTGTGGGCAAACAGCAGGACAAAGAGGATCTCAGTTACGTGGTGCAGGGTTTAGGACAGGTGATGCAGGCTGCTGGTCAGGTGCTGAGCAAGAAAATGCAGACCATGACTTCTTTATGTAGTGAAATGCTTTAGCAAATGCATTCATGCCAGTCACATACAGCATGGAAGGCTCTCCTCGCCACAGCATCCCTGAATGCGGCCTCACCCTGCATTTGTACTACCACCATCACCATGGTTTGTTCCTCCATCAGCTGTAGTTTGGAGAGTCCAAAGGGAGGCTCCCCCTATGTTTTCACCACCACCGCATATGATGCCTCCTCATCCTATGGCTCTAACAACTTCAAGGATGCCTCCTTCACCTATGTCTCCCCACCATCTGAAGAGGAAAAGCATGCCAGTTCAGCCAGGCCTTTATCTTCTAGCACCGCCCCCCCCCCCCCCCCCCCCCCCCTTAGACATCAACTTTCAAGAGCCTCTCTTGCCCTCCAGAGCCCTCCTGCCGCTATCACCTGTTGCACTTCATCCATTGCCTCTGAAGATACTGTCAATAGTAACTGTACACCTCTGCACAGAAGCACCAGGCTTGGGCCATTCACCCTCCAAAAGAAGGGAACAGCTCAAGAATAATTAAGTTTATTGAAATTCACAAATATCACTTAACCTATTGTAAATATATGCAACAGTATAATAAGGTTGCTCTGATGCCGACTACGATTTTAAAACCCATGCTGAGCCCATCTTTATTCTCAGGATCCTTCCCAGCTCTGCCAACCCTGTCGGGAGATTTTCCCATTGAGCTGAAATTTCTGGTGGGCTGAGAGGATATAGGTTAGGGGACAGGAGCCTGGCACCATGGTATGGTGAGGCTCCTGATCACCTTATCCTGAGGCCTACTTCAATTGTTAAAAATGCAAACATATTTTAAACAATGGCATATTCTAATATTATAACTTAAGCAAACTGCAATAACAATTAGGAAAGAGGAACATCAGGGTGAGGATGGAACAGAGGAGTTCAATCCTGACACTTTATTTTGCCAAGAACAAATTCTGATTTGTATGCAAAATACAAATTTACTATGCATCTGGTATTATTATTAGAGATGATTACATCTTTAGAGGCAACACATTTTTTCATAATTTATTTTGACTCTGAAGTTGTCAGTCAGAGTAGTATATTTTAAGTATTTTCTTCTTCCTCTGATCAAATACTCCTGAAAACAATTATTTATGTACAGTATTAAGAATTTCCTTTTGAGGCACAGGGAATCTCTCTTCCCTCATACTTCACTGAGGATTATCACACAGTCTTCGTTTTTAATCAGATTTATTAGGAAGCAGAGCTAAGCCAAGCCATTTAATGGTCCCTCTTTCCTCATCACTAAATCTAATAGCTCGACACATTTCCCGCAGTAGTTAAATGAATCAACATAATAGTAAATCATGGATTGCATTTATTTCTGTTTTCAGCAATACATTTAAAATGCTAATAGAGAATAACTTAAAAAGAATTGCACCCTATTTGTTATATATTCACCTGCATTAATTATAACATAAGAAAGTGTACAATGCACAACCTCAAAATATGTTTACATGTTCATCAATATTTCAGGGAGAAATTGCCTACCTTACCTGGTTAATTGTAGCAGACTGAACACACTCTGTTTTAAAGTTTTTCAGAGTTCTCTAATGGAGGTGATTAGTGTTCCTTCAATTCTCTATCCTAAAGTCTAACAGCTATTGATATGTTTTGCCAAAACTGAGTGAAGTTTTATTTTTAAAATTACTGTAAACTTCCTGATGCATTTTTAAGCAGTTGTTATTTATCAAAACATTGGGCCAGATTTTAAAAGCCCTTCGCATGTAAATCCAGCTGGATTTACGCACTCGAGGGGTTACGCGCGCCGAGCCTATTTTGCGTAGGCCTGGCGACGCGTGCAAGCCCTCGGACGCGTGTATGTCCCAGGGCTTGAAAAAAGGGGTGGGGCGTGGGCAGTCCGGGGCGGGGCAGGGGCGGGGCAGGGGCATGGCCAGGGGTCAGGAGGCCCCCCCAAGCTGGCCAAAAGTTCCAGTTGTGTCCAACGAGGGTCCCGGAGCGAACGCGCGGGGAATCACGTGACGTCCGCGTCACTCAGACGTGACGCCGACGTCACGTGCTCCTCGCAAAGGAATACAGAAATGGCATCCTGACTCCCCGCTCGACCACCAGGGAGTTTTGGTAAGTCTTGGGGGGGGGGATTAAGGAGGGTGAGGGGTTTAAATTTTTATTTAGGGAATCGGTGCACGTATGGACATAGACTCAACTTATAGAATTCTACATATGTCCATATTGACCGAAATTGACCCCCCCTTTCGACTTATGGACTTATGAACATAAACGTTTTGTCTGCACATCCCTATTACAGTATAACAGCAAACCAAGTAGCTGACTGTTTAGTATTATCATTAATCCAAATTCACTTTATTAATATGTTCTAAGCAATGTTGAATACAGAGATATGAAGCTTTTTAGTTTATTTTGTAGATGTTTATTCTTATAATGGACTTTAAACATTTTTCCAGGCATGGGTGGGAGGAAATTATATCCATTCTTATAATAATGCTGTTGAAAGATTTTCTGAAAACAATTTATTTGTTGTAAGTCACCTTGAGTGTCATTTTATGCTAAGGTGGTTGAAAACTATAAATGATAATGATGATGGCGGTGATTAATCAGTTTTGATCAAATGTTTTTCTTTTCTTCTCTGTTTTCATTAACATGACCATTAGACATTTTGCCAACTCGATTATCCCTACCTTGAGGAAAGGTGAGATGATTAATGCATGCCGGAAGTGGGAAAGGTGGTTGCAGGTTTTAATGTACAAATATCAAATTTGCAAGCTCAATGACTCACATAGAATTATGGAAATTGTACATTTTCATCATAGCCATCCTCTACCTGCCAGATTGGTCATTGTCCATATTTTGGGTATCATTTCAGATAAAATAAGTTATAGCTAGATAATCAAAATCAAAATCAAATCGAGGTTACTGCAGCCCAAAGCAGTGTCCACAGTCAGTTTTGGCCACCAGATCATTTGATATAAATTTAGTTATGAGGTAATACCTTTGAAATACGAATTTCCTCATTATATGCCACAACTTGGTGACATTATGTTGAAACTGTATTGGCCAGTCTCCTCCTTTGGGGATGTTAGGTCATATTATAATGCATACCAGAACTCTAAGACTACAGTGGTTTCACTTATAGGATCTAGTGCTAAGCATGGTACCAGCTCTTTGACCAATCTTATGGGGAGGTGAGGGTGCATTCCCATCATATGCAAAGACAATGAGCTGATTGCCCATGTTTACTGCCCCTTTGCTAAGGCCTTGGACATTTCCCATCTTGCCTTCACAGCATCCTGAAATGCATTCAGATGTATATGAGTCCCTGTGTCCAGTAGGTATAGCCTTCTGGTTGATAGAAACTTCAGAAGTAATTTTTAAATGAGTTACATTCGTAAATGTAACATATTATCATAACAATTTTCGAAAGCCCACTTATGCACTTTAAAGTGAACTTACACATATAAAACCTAAGGACAATGCAATGCCATATATTGTAGCAATTTTCAAAAGCCCAGTTACATGAGTAAAGTGCTTTTGCACATGTAAAACCCAGTTTAATCATGTACATCCTTTTGAAAATTATCTCACCCCCCAAAGAGTAATGAATGTTCAAGTCAAATGTAAAGGCCATATACTGACAAAACAATCCTTCTGTTTTGGAATTCCAAAGATATCCTTCTTAATCCTTCTGATGAAGCTTATTTCATTTATGGTGCAGAGGTTACCAGGTGAGTGTGTGCATGTGGAGAGATATGTGTGTGTGATGGGAAGTGCACCACTGCTATGTCAAATCTTGGTCTGCGTGGGTTTTCTGGAATAACTTTGTACTTCCCCCCCCTATAGCAGCAATGAAGACACATCAGGCAGGTTTCATGGCAGGCAGGAAAAAATGCTGGGCACACCTGAGGGTCCCCTTTTTATTGTGCATACATTCAAAAGCAGATGATGTGTCATCACATGATTGGCTCCTCTCCACATAGCAACAGACGTATCACCACACTATTGGCTTAGCTCAGGGGGTGTGAATGGATCATTTCATTGGCTGCTGAATCCTATACCTCCTGTCTTTGTCCTGCCTCTAACTAGGGGCAACTAGCCCTTCTTTCAGGCAATCAGGGTTAATTATAAGCTAGAGAAATACATGACAGTCAGGTATCCTCTCCTAGGCAGAGAGGTTTAAGCACAAGTAATGCTTTATTCAGCGCATAGGCCAGGGAAAAGGGAAAGTGTTAAACCCTGACATGCCTGCCGGCGAAGCTCATAATTCCCACACCCCCCCATATTTTTGCTTCATCATCGTTATGTTTCTCTTGATTTTCAAATGCTGTTGCTTTCTTCCCTTTGTGTGCAGATAGATTCTCAATCATTCCTTCTATTTGTGGGAACAATATTATGAGTGGGTGGAGGAACTTTCAACAGCCCCCGTCTCCCCATTTTCAAAGGTTAAGAACTGTTTATTTGCAAAAAATGGCTTTGAATATTGCTCTCCAAATGGTGATATTTGATGAAGCCTTATGTTTGGGTAAAAGAACTGCATTCTTTTGGGATTTGGGTTGTAATTCATTTTATGTGGAAATTAAAACAAAAAGAACAATATCTTACATGTGCTAGATCTACCCATAACATATTGGGGGCGATTTTAAAAAAATACGGGTGCACGTTCATGTGCAAGCGCTACCCAGCGTGCACCCATGGATGCATAATTTTATACCATGGGCGCGCTCATGTTATAAATTGCTGCATCAGCGAGTGCAAGGGGGGGAATAATTTAGCAAATTCGTGCGGTGTCGCATCGGGGCCTTCCCCAGTTCCCTCCCAATCCGCTCCAATTAAGGAGCAGACTGGGAGGGAACTTCCCAACCCTCTACCCTAACCTCCCTTCCCCTTCCCCTTCCCCTATCCTACCCTCCCCCTATCCCTATCCTAGCCCCCCCCCCCCCAATTTCTTTAAATCACATTTTGCTCCTGCAAAGGAACCGGAGCAAATTGCACATGCCGGCACTCAGTCGGAGCACGATCCCCCAGCACAGTGGTAAATGGTGGCTGTACCGGGTGCCTCTAGCCCCGTCCCGCCCCGTCCCGCTCTGTCCCCCCCCCAAGACCACCACCTTTCAAAGCCCCAGCACTTACGCACATCCTGGGGTTTACGCGCATGGCCTGCGATACTTTAGAAAATGAGGCGCCTGCTGGGGGGGGCGCTCTCGCGCTAAGACAAGATGGCTGCCTAAACCTTCTGCTCCGTGATACTCCCATCCATTTCGCTTCACATAGCCTATATTTTTGGCAATATTCTCAGGTTTTTTTTCTTATATTTACACATAAGATGTTCAGCTCGAAGTCTGGTAAGATTGAAGCCGCATTCGCTGCCGCAACGGGCACAAAAAGGGCTAAACAAGATCCGTTCACTCCGGACAAGGCCCCAGCATCGAAATCAATGGCGTCCGCTGAATTAGTACTCGTCGAGCTTAAACAACTAAAAGAAATGATACAGGTTAATATCGATGCAACAGCAGCGATTCGGTCTGAGTTACAGCCGGTGACATCGCAAATGGGATCCTTTCAACTTAAATTAGAGGACTTGGAAACGCAAACTGCGTCATTGCTAGTGACTACTGCACCATTGCCGCGCATCACTAAAGAGGTTGAAAGATTACAAAGAGAGGTTGAAGATTTATCAAACAGGAATCGCCGGAGCAATGTGCGGATTCTGGGAATACCAGAAGGAGCCAAAGGTACAGATATGATTACCTTTCTCACTGAATGCATCCCGACTTTGCTTCATATTACTTTTGAACACCCCTTCGAAATTGAGCGCGCTCATCGGGTTCCTTCTCGAACCCCACGCACCTCAAAATTTCCTCGGCCGATTATCTTTAAGACTTTAAGATACCCTCAAGCTTTGATGATATTAACTACGGCCCGCAACAAAGCCCCACTTACGTATCAAGGGCAATCAATATTGTTCGTGCCTGATTTGGCGAAGTCAACTGCGGACCACCGGAAGGCTTTTCTTGCTATGAGGCCGCGCTTACAAGCTATGGGAGCAAAATATGGGATTCTATACCCTGCTCAATTGAAGATCACAATCTCTAATCAAACAAAACTTTTTCATACAGTACACGACGCTGAACAATTTTTGGCGGAACAAGATGCAACTGCCAAAATGATAACTTGATTATGCACTGCACTGTGTCTTACTATTTCTCATTCGGCCGTTGATATTGGTCTCTCGGTGTCTTATTTGATCTTCAGTGATCAGAATCACTGGAGATGCTTTATTTTTTCTTTTTATTTTTAATGGACCATCTTAAAGACCGTCTCTTTCATAGCCCGTCACGTTTCAAAATGGAGAATGTCTGCAATGAAGATTTTTGCTTTAATTATATTACAATTTACCTTCTCTAGATTGCGGTATTTTTATTTTTATTTTTATTGCCATGCTACTCGAATAATACTGACTAAAGGTGTCTGCTGCACTACCTGGTTCATTTTAATGTAGATAATTTTTTTTTCTTTTTTCTTTCTTTATCCTACGTTATTGACTTTATTAAGTTGGCTATGTGATGAAGATATTAAGCTTTCTACTCAGACGAAATGGATGCGGGAGGTTGGGAGCCTTTTGTCTGCAGAGAGGCTCATTGACTTGTACTGCTTGCTGTGTTTTCACTGCTTTGCTCAAGCTATTGGCTTCTTCACCCAAAGTTCTTATCCTACTTGGCTAATCCAGGATTCATGGGTAGAAGCTATTATTCTACTTGTTTTCACTTTTTTCTACATCCTCTGCTTTCTTCCTGTCTCAATGGCTCACTATATCAGGTGATATTTTCATCTTTAAAGGATGGACAAGCTACACTGTTATTCAATCCAATTTTATATTATGGCAACTACAATCTCCAATTTTAAATTGGTATCGCTCAACGTCAATGATTTCTCTCATCCCATCAAACGGAAGAAAATTCTTACTTACTTAAATTCACTCCAGGCTGATATAGCACTGATCCAAGAGACTCACCTAACTTCAGTGGAATCGAAAAAACTACAACAGCAATGGGTTGGTCAAGTTTGCTTCAGCCCAGCAGTAAAGAAAAAACGGGGTACGGCTATTCTGTTGAATAAACGATTGGGAGCACAAGTCATCCATCAGCAATCCGATCCGGAAGGACGATGGAATCTTATACAAATTCTACTGCAAAATGAGAAGTTCACTATCTTAAATCTCTACGCACCTAATCAGGACGATCCCAGTTTTTTCCAAACAGTTTTCACTCACTTATTAGATCTGGAACCAGCTCCATTCGTCATTGGGGGTGACTTCAATCAACCCATGGATCCATTCCTTGATAAACAATCGACTGCTAAAATCTCAAACTCCAAATCCACACAGGTTCTCAAACATCTGGCTCATACCTATGGTCTCTCTGACCCCTGGAGGTTATTTAACCCTACTGCAATTGATTTTACCTTTTTTTCATTTCCTCACGCATCTTACTCGAGGATAGACTACTTTCTAGTCTCAAATACTCTGATCTCTAGGATCCGAGAACCTGTAATACATCCCATTCTCGTCTCAGATCACGCGGCAACGACCTTTACTTGTGCTTTCCAATTTCCTATACAGATAGATCGTCAGTGGCGGTTTAATCCCTCTCTTCTGGCTGATCAGACCTTTGTCACCTCCCTTCAAACTAAAATGGAGGAATATTTTCAACTCAACCTTACACCGGATATCTCTATCCCTACCATCTGGGAGGCTTTTAAGGCTACTATTAGAGGAGAAGTTATCAGCTATACCAGCCATAAATACAAACTTCACAAAGCTGAAATGAATGATCTTTCTCAAGAAGTAGACAAGCTGGAGAAAGCCCACATTCAAAATCCTTCTCCAACTACTCTTAAATCACTAATCGCTGCTCGATATCAGTATAATCAGTCCCTCAGTGCTCAAGTGAAACTTCATCTATTTCATACTAAAGCTCGATATTATGCAGAAAACAACAAATGTGGTCATCTTCTCTCATCTCTCTTAAAAAAGAAGACGGACAAAAAGAAAATTGTAAAGATTCAGTCACCGCCTCACAAAATAGTGACTTCAGAGGATGACATATTGCAAGCGTTCAGAGACTTCTATGTGACTTTGTACCAATCGGAGATTGACTTTTCTCCAACACACTTAACTAATTTTCTCCAAGCACTGCCATGTTCAACCTTTTTCAGATGCTCAATCAACACAATTGGATAACCTGATTCATCTGTCGGAAATCACTGCAGCTATCTCCTCTTTGTCTTCAGGAAAAGCTCCGGGACCAGATGGTTTCACCACTGACTTTTTTCAGGCCTTCAAACAAACCTTAGCTCCTTATCTTCACATGTATTACTCTTCCATGCTAGATCACCCACAATCCTCCTCTGTATTCACTGAGGCCTCAGTGATAGTGCTTCCAAAGCCAGGAAGAGATGATTCCATAACTGCTAATTATCGCCCAATCTCACTTCTAAACACCGATTATAAAATTTTTGCAAAAATCTTGGCTACAAGGCTATCCACTATTCTACCGTCCGTCATTCATCTGGACCAATCAGGTTTCATTAAAGGTCGTTTGATTACTAATAACTCTCGGCTCTTTCTCCATCTTAATTATTCTCAATTTCACTCACTTACACCAGCAGTAGCCGTCTCATTGGACGCAGAAAAGGCTTTCAATAGAGTCGAATGGCCCTACTTATTTAAAATTTTACAATGGTATGGCATAGGACCAAGGTTTATATCTTGGATCCAACATGTCTACCATCATCCTTCTGCGTTTTTATACATCAATAATATGAGATCTACTCATTTCCCATTTTATAGAGGAACAAGACAAGGTTGTCCCCTCTCTCCACTACTTTTCAACCTGGCTTTGGAACCGCTACTCACAGCCATTCGTAATGATCCTGCTATTACTGGAATAACTGTGGGTACGGATGAGTTTTAATTGTCTGCTTATGCTGATGATGTTCTCCTATTCCTTACAAATCCCGATTCCTCCTTACCCAAACTTCTTTCGGTTATATCAGAATACTCTTCTCTCTCTGGATATAAAATTAACTGGCATAAAACGGAACTGTTACCACTTAATTACGCTGGCTCAGTGATAGACCTTACAAAGTACCAGATTCAAAAGGTCAAAAATGGTCTGAAATATTTAGGGATTCGTTTTCATACGGATCCTGATGATACGATCACACATTGTGCAACAGCCATTCTGCAACAGCTTAGAGATTCCACACTTAAATGGTCGCCTTTGTATTTAACCTGGTGGGGCCGTCTGGAAACGATAAAGATGGTACTCGCTCCTAGAATCAATTATGTCTTGGCCATGATCCCAATTTTTTTCCCTGCTGACTTTTATTTACATGTAGATAGGATCCTGACTTCATTTCTTTGGCATTCTAAAACGCCCAGGATAGCTTTACGTAAATTGAAAGCAGGCAAACAGGAAGGAGGAGTCAATTTTCCTGACTTTTATAAATATCACCAAGCTTTTATTTTGCAACCTGGCTTCTTCTATTTTACCCGTTTTTTCCGTTCATTAGTAGGCCCTAGGTGGCTAGACCTAGAACGAAATTTCACAGCTCCCCTCCCTATGGAATGTTTTCCGGGTATTTTATTATCCTTTTTTAAAGACCCCAACCCTATATTGTGTTCGCTACATAAAGCATTTGGGGAGATGGAACAACTATGTCCGCCTCAACAATATACTTGGAGATCGACCAGATATAGTCCAATTTGGCACAATTCTCTCATTTGTATTAATAATCGGCCATTTCACTGGCCTCTCTGGAGCAGGGCATCAATCTGGTCTTTGTCAGATGTTTTTGATGGCCTTGTCTTTCATTCTTTCTCACTTATGCAAGACCATTTTGCTTTGCCCTGCTCTCAATTCTTCGCATGGTTACAGCTCAAACACATTTTTTCATCAGTGCAGAGCAAAACTATATATCCCAATAAAACCCCGTTTTTACTAGAGATTTATAGAGAGCATGGTCCTCAAGGTCATCTGGCCTCCAGATTATATAAACTACTCAAACACTTGTCTTCAGGCCCGTCCCAATCTACGTTATCTAATGTATGGTTGGAGGACGTAAATATTTCCATATCACCAAATTCTTGGAAACACATCTGGAATGTTATGATGCGCATTTCCTTATCCACTAGTATGACACAATCAGTGTTCTTTATTATGCATCAGGCCTTATGGACTCTGTGGAAACTTCACCGAGCCGGAGTTACCTTACTACATAATTGTTGGTCCTGTGGCTCTCCCAAGGCCACTTTACAACATATGCTATATTATTGCCCGCACACGCTTTCCTTTTGGCAACAAATTTGGCATATTATATCAGCTGTTCTCGAGGTGGACATTCCATTATCTTACTCCCTCACCATTTTAAAAGGAACTCATCCGGCTCTTTCCCTTTCACCTGCTCAATGTAAGCTTTTAGATTTCCTCCTTACAGTTGCGCATCATAATATTCTCTCTAATTGGAAAAGGAGTGATTTTTTTTATCTGAGTCTCTTTGGTGGAACTCGGTTTGTCTTTTTGTGAAATATGAAAAAGCCATGGCAATTAAAGTCAGACGCTTAGCTTCATGGTCACAAGTGTGGAAACCATTAGACGTTTATCTTACCTTACATCCTAAAAATTCCACATGAAAAACTAATGGCCAGCTTGTCCAAATATCATTTACTGGGTCTCTTTTCTCGTTATTTCACCTTTCTTTCCTTTCTTTTCTTTCCTTTCTAATTTCTTTCTCTTCTATTCTTTTTCTTCTGTCTTTTCCGTCTTGTACATGCTACTAGTCTCCTTCCTTCGCTTTTCTCCCCTTTTCTTGCTATTTCCTTTTTTCTTGTGCCTTCTTCGACAGTGGTTACCCTCGCTTAAGCACCTTGCTGATAATACACTCTTTTTTATGCTCACATTATCATTATGGTATGATCTTTATTTTTGCTGTTTGTATTTACTCGCCGTTTTTTTCTGACGCTCAATTTACAACTGTTGTACACTGTATATAATGTATGATTCAATATTTTGTATGGCACTCTTTATAAACAAATTCCTAATAAAAGATTTAAACACAAAAAAAAGAAAATGAGGCGCCTGCCATCCAGTGCTCCTAGCATGTGACAGGGGCCGGCCAATGGCACGGATTCCCTGTCACATGGTAAGGGCAAAGGGCCATCGGCGCCATTTTTATTAACGCAGCCGATGGCCCGAGAGCGGGAGATCGCTCCCCGCGCCCCCACTAGACCACCAGGTAATTTAAAAATGTTTTTTTGGGGTTCGGGAAGTTGGGGGAGGGTTTTTTTGTTATCGGATCGGGCGCAGCCGATAACAAAAAAAAATCAAGCCAGACGATACAAATTTTAAGATTTGAATCAGAACCGGAACCGGAACCGATCAGATTCCGGTTCCGATTCACATCTCTAATAATTTTTATAATTTGTAGGAACATGCTGTAGCTGGATTTGTAAAAATGAAGAGAGGGAAAGAAGACCCTGCCACCAGCTAGAGAGGTACAAGGTGGGAGAAAAATATTCAGTACCCAAGACCCAATCCCGAATATGTTGCATCATGCAAGTCAAATTATAAGTTTGAAAGTCTGGGCAAGCCAGGCCTCTCTGCTCTGTTGGTTTAAATAAATGTTTTAGGGCCAATCATGATTTCTTTCCCCTCCAGACAAAGTGTCTGATTATGCCATTAATGGAATGCAAATAATGGCCTTTTAGCCAAATTGGAAGCATCTGTAATAGGTATAGCCACTTGGGGGAGCTTTACCATCTTTAGTAAATGTATCCTCCCTGTAATTGAAATGGGTAACAATAACCATTGATCGAACCTCTTCTTCATTTTGGCAAGCATAGGATAAATATTGGCATGGTAAATAGTGTCTATGTGACTAGGGATAAGTACCCCCAAGTATTTGATGATTCCTGTTGCCCAACGTAACGGACATTCTGGGCCCCAGGATTGTGTTAGGTTCCCATAGACGTCTAATGCTTCGTACTTATCCGTATTGATTTTTAAGCCCGCTAATTTTCCATATGCAATTTGGTAAGCTAACACTTTTGGGAGGGAGTCCCATGGACGAGTGATAAAAATTAAGATATCAAATGCGAAGGCCGTTACTTTAAAAGGAGCTTTAGAGCTCTTGAGATGGAAAATATCCTTATCCGCAGAGATAAATCGGAGCAAAGGATCTATGGCCATTATATATAGTAAAGGTGAGCGTGGACAGCCCTGATGGACACCTCACTGTGGGATGAAGGCTTATGAGGTTTGGTCGTTAGCTAAAATATGGGAAGTGGGAGAGTTGTAGAGGAGGGATATGAAGTTACACACATTGCCTTGTAACCCAAAGTGTCCCACAACTGAAAAAAGGTACCTCCACGAGACCCGATTAAATGCTTTTTCTGAGTCAAAGCTGGCCACCATAGCTGGTATATGATTGTTCTGACAATAAGCAATGGCTCTGGCTGTGATGAGCTTTGCAATATGTGAGCTAGCAGATCTTCCCTTAACAAAACCCACCTGGTTATCTGAAATAAGCCCCGGCAAAACCGAACCTAGTCTGAAGGCTAATACAATTGCCAAGACCTTCAGGTCACAGTTCAACAAGGAAATGGATCTATATGAGGCTGCTTGTGTGTGGTCCTTGCCGGGTTTAGGGAGGATAGTAATGTAAGCTTTGTTGAAGTCTGGAGGGAATTGTTGAATATCAAGTGCATGCTTATAAAATGAGCAAAGGGGCTCCACTACCTTGTCCCCCAGAATTTTATAATAGTCATATGTGAAGCCATCTGGGCCTGGGGCTTTCCATGACTTGCTGGATTTGATGGCTTTCCGGATTTCCATTTCCGAGATGGGAGAAATTAGAAATTTTAACTGTGAAGTGGTGAATTTAGGGACAGTCACCTTTTCAAAGAAGGAATTTTCCTCCTGTTGGCCTCCTGGTCTATCTTCCGTATAGAGTTTCTCATAGAAGGCTTTAAGTACTTCACAAATCTCAGTACTATGTACCGCCCATATCCCCTGTGGAGCTTTTAGTCTTTCTATATATGTCCTACTCTGGCGGAGCTTCACCAATTTTGCCAGGGGTTTCCCAGATTTGTTACCATATTTAAAATGAGTGTTCCTTAAATTGATAGTCCTTAAGAGCTTTTTGGTGTAAGTAGGACTGTAGGGAACTGAGAACTGCATGATATTTGGTCATATGGGCAGAGGTGGGGGATCTGATCATATCCCGCTTGGCCAATACTACCTCATTGCTTAATTTTAGGATTTCTGAATTAAGTGACTTGTTTCTACTCTTCACATAGGAGATTATTTCCCCTCTTAGAACAGCTTTTCCTGTTTCCCATAGGAAGGTGGGATTATCTTTATGTTGTGTGTTTGTTTCTTGGAAGTTGTCCCATTTGTCCCGGATAAAATTCTGAAATTTGGTATCATTCTTTAAGTGGGCTGGGAATTTCTACCATGCACCAGAGGTTATCCTCTCATCTAAATTGAGCTCTACCCAAATCAAGGCATGATCAGATACCCCAGGTTGACCAATTTCCGCAGAGCAGACTAGAGGGAAAATGGTTGATGATCCTAAAATGTAATTGATCCTGGATAACGTGCCATGGGCCTTGGAGACATGTGTGTAATCACGTTCATCACTATGTAGAAGCCTCCAAAAATCAGTCAGCTGCAAAGTGCGACAGAGTAACGTGTCTGTTTTTTTATTAGCCTGTGCAATTTTAAATGGGAGCGCCGATCTATCTAAAAGAGATCATGAACACAGTTGAAATCGCCGGCAAGGAGAAGATAACCTTTCCCATGGGTTAGGAGCAAATTAGTGATATTTACAAAGAAAGCTGAACTCAGAGTATTAGGTCCATATACATTACCTATAGTAAGTTCCTTACCATTAAGTTTCCCTGTGATAATGATATATCTGCCATCAGGGTAATTAATTTCAGAAGTTAACTGGAAGGACACATTTCTATTGATGAGAATAGCTATGCCAGCCTTCTTTCCTTGTGCTGATGAATAAAAGTTTGCACTCAACCAGTCTCTCTGTAGTTTTTTTCTCTCTTCTTGAGTAAGGTGAGTTTCTTGAATGCATGCTATATGTGCTTTGGAGCATTTAAGAAATTGTAATACCTTAGTTCTTTTTATGGGACTACCCAGACCATTAATATTTAAACTAACCAGTTTCATAAAAACTTAGGTAACTCCTAGGATTTCATTTTGTATGACCAATATAGCCGATGCAGTGCAACTGCAGGTTTCCCAGCCTAAACCTAGAGTTCTACCTCGTTGGAACTGCTTTCAAAGCTTGGGAGAGATATCGTGAGCAATGAACTTATGAAATATTTTACCGTTTCCCCTCAGTGTGGATCCCCATGCACAGAGCAAAAAAAATGTAACCCAAATCCCCCCTACCTCCCACACCCACCCTCCCCTTCCCTCCCCTTGTCATTAACTTCAGCATATCTCCTAGAGAAAGAAAAACAAAAGGAGATATAAGGGACACGTTAGTGATGTGCTGTGTCATCACTCTCCCTCACCAGCACCTTTTTACAATATCTTTTTCACTGGAACAGCTTATGAGTCCAACAATCATAGAGTCCCAAAGAAAAAGGACAGCATAGTGAAAAGGAAAAGAACAGATAGAAGGATGAGAAAAAGAGAAATCTCTATGTGGAGCAGTTATAGCAAGGTCAATGTTACCACAGGAAGTTACAGCCTGAAGGTTTTCAAATCTGTTTGTTGGCATTGGGCTCGGATAACTTGAATGGAGTGCAGAGGTCACAAGCCCAGGCTAGCTGTTGTTCACAAATGATGATAGTTCGGGCTCAATCCCACTTCCCGTCAAAATTTATCATCAGCACAGCAGATCATAGATAGTGCTGAGCGTCGCAAGTACCAGCAATGTTAATAAAAGTAAAACTGTGACGGAACAGTATTTGAAGTCAGAGTTGTAGAAAATCAGTAAATGGTTGGAGTAGTGTAAAATGTAATATGGGACCTGTGCGCAGCACCAGCATAGCTGTGGTAGGGTGGTGAATGACAGCAATATGTCAGGTCCCATGGGTAATCAGGCCTTTGTAACTGTCGCCGTGCTTTGGCAGCTAATGTAGCCATCTTCGAGCGGGGAACCTGAGGACTTTTCCACTTACAAAAGACTGACGAAATGTCCATTCGCAGCGAGGTCAGAAAACAAGGACGACCATTAGTACTCCAGAATGGGACCGTAAGTGCAGTCGGCAGCAAGAAGGGTGGGCAAACCCAGGACCACTTGGACTGCTCCGCTTAGACGTGAGAAAATAAAAAAAAGAAAATGTGGAGAACAACAGGGCGGATCACCTCTTTAAGTTAAGTGTAGATTGTCGGGCTAAGATACCAGCGATGGTAATAACGAGAAGACTGTCAGTTAGTGTTTAGCTCGGCACAAAATGTTTTGCGGATTCCACTTCGGAGAAAGTATGCTCAGTCTCTCCATGACGAATCCTTAGGGTAGCTGGGTAGATTAATTGGAAGTGGATACTCTTTTGAAAGAGGTTGGTACATATTGAGCTGAAGAATTTACGTTTCTGAACCACTTGTGCTGAGAAATCTTGATAAATCCGAATTTCATTGATCTGGTACATGCACTTCTATAGTTTCTTGTAAGCTTGTAATATTTTAGCTTATGAGTCCAATTTAATACTTTAGCGATGATTAATCTTGGTCTTTGAGACCCATTAGCTTTCCTGCCAAGCCAGTGGGCTTTTTCAATGCGAACGGTCTCAGCCAGATCCTGTAGGTGGAGAGCCTCCGCAGCCATGTTTCGAGAAAAGCTTCCAAATTCTTTTCGCCCACTGTCTCTGGGAATCCTGTTAGACGAATATTGTTTCTTCTCGCCCTGTTTTCTAAATCATCGATTTTCTCGGCCTGTGCACAAGTTAGTTTTTCTAGTGCTGTTATTTTATTTAAGAAGCTGGCTGAGTTATCTTCTAGGCCTGAAACTCGGCCCTCCACATGTTTTAGCCGCGGTCTAAATTCTGCCAGCACTTCTCTTATCTCCTTAAATTGGGAAGAGAGCTCATTAAAGCAGCTATCTAATGCCAGAACAACCACATTGGTAACATTTAGAGTTAACTCTTGTTGCTGGGTTGTTATATTGTTAGGAGCGGGTGAAAGGGATTGCCACAGGGAATCCGCCATTTTAGGTCCAGCACTAGCTGATTTTTCTTTGTCTTTTTTTGTTCCCTTAATGGGCATGCCGCTTGCAGCTTTTACTATACAAAGGGTCAATAGTTAATCCCTCTTCTATCAAAATAACTATACACAAGAAGAAGACACTTATAGTTTATAATTTTTATTTGCATTACCCACATATGCCTATCTAACATTAAAAATACTCTCTAACTCATACATCCATCACATACACACCACCATAAAATGCCATATCCCAATGATTTCAATATCAAATAATTTACGCTTTGAAAACATTTTTTAACATACAAGGGAGAGAGTGCTGGACTGTAGGGCTGTGGAGGTGGAGGTGTTCTGGGTATTAGGTTGCTGCTGTTGGCCATCCTCCTCCAATGATGTCATCCGGGGGCGGGTTCTTGCGGCAGGCAGGCATGGTCTGGAGCTGCAGGTAGGCCGCAGGTGTGAGGTGGGTTCACTTGTTGTTAGGGCCGCTCGAGGGCCAGGCACCCTAACTAGTTGAACTAGTTAGCAATGTTACAATCCACCACAATCTTCTGCAGTCAATGCCACATAATCACAAAAATCAATTGTTCAAAAGCTGCCAAAAGATTGGAGACAGAACTGAAGAAACCATCCTAATTTCTTCCTCTTTTCTTCATCTTTTCTTTTCATATAATTTTTCTTCCTTCCCTCCTCTCTTATTGTTGCATTATTCTTTTTCTTCTACATTAAAGCTGATTGAGGATGTATTTGTTTTTATGGAAATGTTATTAGATGGTTAAAAGTCATTTGTGGTTTAAAACAAAAAAGAATCCCAGAAAATACCATCATGGATAGAAGGAGGGATCTATTGAATTTTGAGGAATGGTCTAAGTTCTGGCAACTAAGTTTTAATACAAGAAACTGCAGAGTAAAGCATTTAGGATGCAAAAGCTCAAGAAAAGGCTCCAGTATTGGAGGTGAAATTCTTCTAAGCACATTAAAGGGGGGGATCCTGGGGATAATTGTAACTGATGATCTTAAGATGACCAAATAAGAGAATAAAGCAATGGCAAAAGTCAGAAAAATGGTTGGCTGCATAGAGAGAGGAATGATCAGCAGAAAAACGGAGGCAATGTTGCCCCTGTTTAGGTCCCTCACTTCGAATTTGGGTACAATTCTGGAGCTCACACCTTCAAAAGGAAATAAGCATGAATGATTCAGTCCAGAGGGTGGCAACTAAAATGGTCAGTAGTCTTCGTTCTAAAACGTATGGTGATAGATACATATCTAAATATGTATACCCTAGAGCAGTGGTCCACAAACCTGTCCTGGAGGGCCACCAGCCAATCGGGTTTTTTGGGATATCCTCAATGAATATGCATGAGAGAAATTTACATGTTATGGAGACAGTGCATGCAAATTTTCTCTCATGCATATTCATTGAGGATATCCCAAAAACCCGACTGGCTGGTGACCCTCCAGGACAGGTTTGGGGACCCCTGCCCTAGAGGAAAGGCAAGATGGGGAGATATGATGGAGACATTCAAATATCTCAATAGTTTTCCATGCACAGGAGGTGAGTTTTTTTTTTTTTGCAAAGGAAAGGAGACTCTAGAACAAAGGGTCATGAGAGGAGTTTGAAAGGAGGTAGATTCATGAGTAATCTTAGGAAATATTTCATTACAGAGAGGGTGGTGGTATGTGGAACAATCTCCCAGTGGAAAAGTGTGTAGACAAAAAAAAGTATCTGAATTCAAGAAGAGTATGGGATAAATATAGGGGATCTCTAAAGAAGTGCTGAGAATTATAATGCTAAACTATTGGACGGATGGGCAGACTGGATAGGCCATGTGGTCTTTTTCTGCCATTAACTTTCTCCAGGGCTCCAGGGGCGATCCGGGAAACTACAGACCGGTTAGCCTGACTTCAGTGCCAGGAAAAATAGTAGAAAGTACTCTAAACATCAAAATCACAGAACACATAGCAAGACATGATTTAATGGAACAAAGTCAGCATGGTGTTAACCAAGGCAAGTCTTGCCTCACAATTTGCTTCACTTTTTTGAAGGAGTTAAAAAACATGTGGAGAAAGGTGAACCGTAGATGTAGTATACTGGATTTTCAGATGGCATTTGAGAAAGTTTCATCATGAGAGGCTTCTAGGAAAAATAAAAAGTCATGGGATAGGTGGTGATGTCCTTTCATGGATTACAAACTGACTAAAAGACAGGAAACAGAGAGTAGGATTAAATGGACAATTTTCTCAGTGGAAGGGTGTGGGCAGTGGAGTGCCTCAGGGATCTGTATTGGGACCCTTACTTTTCAATATATTTATAAATGATCTGGAAGAAATACGACAAGTGAGGTAATCAAATTTGCAGATGATACAAAATTGTTCAGAGTAGTTAAATCACAAGCAGATTGTGATAAATTGCAGGAAGACCTTGTGAGGCTGGAAAATTGGGCATCAAAATGGCAGATGAAATTTAATGTGGACAAGTGCAAGGTGATGCATATAGGGAAAAATAATTCATGCTATAGTTACACAATGTTCGGTTCCATATTAGGTGCTACTGCCCAAGAAAGAGATCTAGGCGTCATAGTGGATAACACATTGAAATTGTCGGTTCAGTGTGCTGCTGCAGTCAAAAAAGCAAAGAGAATGTTGGGAATTATTAGAAAGGGAATGGTGAATAAAACGTAAAATGTCATAATGCCTCTGTATCGCTCCATGGTGAGACCGCACCTTGAATACTGTGTACAATTCTGGTCGCCGCATCTCAAAAAAGATATAATTGCGAAGGAGAAGGCACAGAGAAGGGCTACCAAAATGATAAAGGAAATGGAACAGCTCCCCTATGAGGAAAGACTAAAGAGGTTAGGACTTTTCAGCTTAGAGAAGAGACGGCTGAGGGGGGATATGATAGAGGTGTTTAAAATCATGAGAGGTCTAGAACGGGTAGATGTGAATCAGTTTTTTACTCTTTCAAGATAATAGAAAGACTAGGGGGCACTCCATGAAGTTATCATGTGGCACATTTAAAACTAATCGGAGAAAGTTCTTTTTCAATCAACACACAATTAAACTCTGGAATTTGTTGCCAGAAGATGTGGTTAGTTCAGTTAATATAGCTGTGTTTAAAAAATGATTGGATAAGTTCTTGGAGAAGAAGTCCATTACCTGCTATTAATTAAGTTGACTTAGATAATAACCACTGCTATTGCTAGCAACGGTAACATGGAATAGACTTAGTTTTCGGGCACTTGCCAGGTTCTTATGGCCTGGATTGGCCACTGTTGGAAACAGGATGCTGGGCTTGATGGACCCTTGGTCTGACCAAGTATGACATGTTCTTATGTTCTATGTGATCAAAAATATGATGAATTTGTAGATAATGTAATACTAGTAGTAACTGTTGTGATCAATGTACAGTGGACCCTTGGGCCGGCCTACAGGAGACTTGGGGGAGGACTTCACTGGTCTTGACTGAACAGGCCGGGAGGCAGACCTCTGGCGGACAGGTGAAGATGGTTTCACCCTGGAAGCTGGTACTCCCCCTGGGAGGAGCCCTTGGGTGTCCAGCCGCTGGGACTTAGGAGATTCACCCTGGAAGTCGGAGCCCCCCGGGGAGGAGCCCGTAGGGGCCTGACCGCTGGGTCTTAGGCGAGGCTTGGAGCTGGACCTAGGATAGGTACGACAGCCAATGGAGTGGAAGCAGGCGAGTACCAGTCTTGAGGACGAGGCAGGCCAGATCCCGGCTTGGGACTGTAGACAGGCAGGAACCCGGCTCGGCGGTAGACAGGCAGGAACCCGGCTCGGGCTGTAGACAGGCAGGAACCCGTACCAGAGAGCAAGACGAGTACCAGCACGACAGGCAGGCAGGCAGGAACGGAGTGGCTAGAACGCTAGCGGACTCCAGGACTCAAGGCAACGGGGGACCGAGGGAACCCTGTGCAAGGTGCTGATCAGGTGTCCGCGGTGATCCTAAATAGGCCGCGGGCGTCTGACGTAGACCAGGGCGGAGCTACCCTCTGGGCGGGGAAACTGCCTAGAAAAGTGCGGGGCAGCCACGCGCGTGCGCCTAGAGGCATGTCAGCACTGGCGTCTCCCCCACGGGGATGCCCAGGACCCGACTCCACTTCGTTCCCAGCTGGAAAAGACCTCGAGGTAAGGACCGAGACGCGAGCTTCGCGGACCGGACCGCAAAAGTACCCCCTCTTTTATGCCTCCTCTTAGCAGGTTCGGGTTTACCTGGGTGGTCCTGGTGAAAGTTTTTATTCAGATTGTTGTCCAAGTTATTGTGGGCGGGTTCCCAGGTATTCTCCTCGGGGCCACAGTTTTCCCAGGAGATCAAATATTCCCACCGTACATCGAGGATCTCTCGGACTTGGTAGATCATATCTCCTGGCACCGAGGGATCTGATGTATCAGGTGCCTTCGGTGGTATCTAGAGAGGACAAGAGGCTTAAGAGGGAACATGAAAAACGTTATGGATACCATAGACGAGGGCAGGCGCAGCCTGTAGAGATGGCTCCGATGTGCTCGGCCACTCGGAAGGGTCCACAGGAACCGCGGGTAAAGTCTGTGAGACGGGCCCAGAGCTGCAGGGTTTTTGTTACTCAAACCATACCCGATCCCCGGGTAAGAAGACAGGAGCTGGCTGCCGATGTTTATTGACCCACACTTGGGCAGCATGGGTGGCTTTCTTCAATTTCTTCTGGGTTGAAATCCATAAAGAACGTAGCTGGCGAGCAGAGAGTTGTACGGCGGGCAAGGAGCTAGGGTCCGGCGAGGGCAGAGGAGGTCGGAGCTGCTTCCCATAAACTAACAGGAAAGGGGAACTTCCCGTGGCAGAGTGGAATATGGTTGTTGTAGGAGAATTCTGCCCATGGGAGCTGTTCAGCCTAGTTATCCTGCCTCTCATTCACGAATGAGCGTAAGAAGGTCTTGAGGGTGCGATTCGTGCGCTCCGTCTGCCCGTTGCTCTGTGGGTGAAATGCGGTGGACTGGCTAAGCTGAACGTGGAAGTGTTTACATAGGGTGCTCCAGTAGCGGGCAGTAAATTGCGGGCCTCGATCAGATACAATATCTTGAGGGAGGCCATGAAGCCTGAATATGTGTTGGGAGAAAAAGTCTTAGCAAGTTCCGGAGCAGATGGCAGGGGCTGGCAGAGGAACAAAATGAGCCATTTTAGAAAAATGGTCGACGGTGACCCATATGACCGAGTTCCCCATAGACGTAGGAAGATCTGTGATGAAATCGGTGGAGATGTGCATCCACGGCTCCACCGGGATGGGCAATGGCTGGGAGGAGCCCTTGGGGTTTACCCGTCGGTGGTTTTCTTGCAGTGTGCAAACAGGGCAAGAGTCCACAAACAGGCGCATGTCCCGTCTGACCGTAGGCCACCAATAGAATCGATTGACAATGTCCAGGGTGGCCGCTCGACCAGCATGACCCCCAGTGAGGGACTCGTGAGCCCAAGACAAGACTGCTCGGCAGGAACGCCGAGGGACCACTATCTTCTGTTCCGAGTGTGGTGTCGTGGAAGCTAGGCCGACCTTCCGGGGATCCAAGATAGATCGGAGGGCTCCCAAGGATTCTTCAGGCTCTGAAGGTCGGGACAGGACATCAACGTGAGCCATCTGGGCTGGGTTCTCAACTACGCACTCTGGCGTAGTGCTGATTCCAGGCAAAGACAAGGGGTACACACGACCCCGAGAGGGGGTAGTGTCTGGCCGAAGGTCACTGGGGCGATACTGCGGTGGCCTCTCTGCTTCTGTCTTGAAGAAGGCATTTGTGACCTCCTCACAAGCAATGGGTGGAGCGGGTGGAGCATGCGACAGCCAACGGGCGGGCAGCCTAGGGAGTTTCATGCAGTGTTTAATACAGAAGGGACTCTAGTCGGTGATCTGCATAGTAGACCACTGGATGGTAGGCGAGTGTCGCCAAGCCAGGGTAGTCCAAGGGGGTGGATAGCCTTCTCCAGCACTAAGAAGGCTATCTCCTCCACATGGATCGCCCCTGTGCGGACCGTCAGCGGGACCGTGGAGGTCAGGATTCATCCGGGTAGACTTGTACCTTGAATGGAAGTAATCCGTAAGGGAACCTCTTGTTCCACGGTAGGAATCCCCAGCTGTGTAACTAGTTGTTCCTGAATAATGTTGCCCTCTGCACCAGAGTCCAGGAAGGCCAAAGTCTCCAAAGTCTCCCCCCCCCGGGTATTCCAGGACAACTGGCAAGGTGCAATGGGGAGCAGTAATACAGCCTAGGAGGAGCTCCCCCCGACCTCCTAGGTCTTGGTGTTTTCCGCCCATTCTTGGCAATGTGCCAACAAGTGACCCTTTTGACCACAGTATAGGCATAAGCCTAGCGAGCGTCAACACTGTCTCTCCTCCTTGGAGAGCGGGGCACAGCCCAATTGCATGGGCTCGGAAGCAGGAACCTCAGGGCGAGGAACCCTCTGTGGCGGAGGCAGTCGTGGTGAAGTGCGTGGTGGGCTGCGTCTCCTCTGGCAGGACTCCTGTGCCTTTTGTTGTAAGCAACGGTCGATCCGGGCGGCCATCTCTATCAGGGCACTGAGATCTTCGGGGGAGCTCTCAGGCTGCGATCTCGTCCTTAATCCGTCCAGAGAGACCTTCCAGGAGATTGCTCGGAGGCTACCGTCATGCCACCCCACCTCTTGGGTGAGGGTTCTAAATTCCATAATATATTCGGCCAGGGGATGAGTCCCTTGACGCAGCTGCAGGAGATCAGAGGTGGCAGTAGCCCGGCAGGCAGGTTCATCGAATGCCTGCTTAAAGATGAGGATGAACCGCTTGTAGGTCAATTCGGCACGGGTCATTATTCTCCCCAAAGGGGAGAGGCCCAAACCAGGGCACCTCCCATCGAGTAGAGACAAGATGTATGCAACCTTGACTGAATCGTCAGGGAACTGTCGAGGCATAGAGAGAAGCGGATGAAAACATTGGTTTAAAAATCCTCGACAGGTCCTGGTATCTCCTGCATAGCGTGAGGGTGCAGCAGTGGATCATCGAGGGTGGCAGCCAAGGAAGGGGCCCGAGTCCACCACCGGCCGGGATGGGGCATCCAAAAAATCCATTCTGGCAACCAGTTGCCCCAGGGAAATAGCAAGTACGTCCAGGTACGCTGTTGTTGCTGCAATTGTCCCAGGATGATCCTGGGACACTGGGGCATCTGCCGAGTCCATGGCCTTGCATTCCGTTGTGATCAATGTACAGTGGACCCTTGGGCCGGCCTACAGGAGACTTGGAGAGGACTTTCACTGGTCTCGACTGAAACAGGCCGGGAGGCAGACCCTCTGGCTGGACAGGTGGAGATGGTTTCACCCTGGAAGCTGGTACTCCCCCGGGAGGAGCCCTTGGGAGTCCAGCCGCTGGGACTTAGGAGATTCACCCTGGAAGTCGGAGGCCCCCCCGGGAGGAGACCCGTAAGGGCCCGACCGCTGGGACTTAGGCGAGGCTCGGAGCTGGACCTAGGATAGGTACGACAGCCAATGGAGTGGAAGCAGGCGAGAGTACCAGTCTTGGACGAGGCAGGAAGGAACCTGGCTTGGGCTGTAGACAGGCAGGAACCCGGCTCGGGCTGTAGACAGGCAGGAAACCGGCTCGGCGGTAGACAGGCAGGAACCTGGCTTGGGCTTTAGACAAGCAGGAACCCGGCTCGGGCTGTAGACAGGCAGGAAACCAGCTTGGACTGTAGACAAGCAGGAACCCGTACCAGAGAGCAAGACGAGTACCAGCACGACAGGCAGGCAGGCAAGGAACGGAGTGGCTAGAACGTTAGCGGACTCCGGGGCTCGAGGCAACGGGGGACCGAGGGAACCCTGTTTCAAGGCGCTGATCAGGTGTCCGCGGGTGATCCTAAATAGGCCGCGGTGTCCTGACGTCAGACCAGGGGCGGAGCTACCCTCGGGCGGGAAACTGCCTAGAAAAGTGCGGGGCAGCCGCGCGCGCACGCCTAGATGCAGGCCAGCACTGCCGTCTCCCCCGCAGGGACGCCCAGGACCTGACTCCGCTTCATTCCCAGCTGGAAAAGACCCTAGAGGTAAGGACCGAGATGCGAGCTTCGTGGACCAGACCGCAACAGTAATGATGATGATGGTGATGAAAACAATGATAATATTTGTGTTCATATGACTTAGTCTTCCAAATATGTTTGAATGAACATAATTTAATAATAGGAGGTAATAAGATTTTGCTGAATAATAGCTATTTCAAACTACATGTTTCACTAATCAAAAATTGAACAAGTGATAGAAAAATGTTTGGGCCAGGTAGAAGTAGTGGCCATCATGGACATTTCCTTAATGTTTTAAACTCTTTTCATAGATCCCTTTCCTAGGTCTGATGTACTTATGTTTGAAAGCAGCATGTTTTTGAACCCAGATTCCAATTTTTCTCTATATAATTATTTTTGCTTTGAGGTTAAATAAATCTGGACTTAATGGTTGTTACTGCCATGTAAATAGAGATGTGACACATTTATTGATTGGAGTTGTCTGTCTTTGTGAAGCTCCATTTCTTTTTCAGTGGGCATTAGGCACAATTATTACTATCCCAATTAATCCTCATTTTTTATTATTTCTATAAGCATCCCTCTTCTCTTGTTTTATTTGAAATGAATTTTCAAAGCAGCCCTAAATTGTATATATTTTCTTTTTTTTGCTGCATCTTTAGACACTTTTTAGAGGGAAAGTGTTGATTTTAGATTTAAAGGATATTCACTTTTAAAGAAACAATTCTCTCTTTTCTACATCCCTCTGTCCTTAATAAATAATTATGTAAACTTCATATAATATATATATTTCAATAAACCTACTCAAAATCTTATACTTCATCATCCCAGAAGCCTATTTATCCCTATTTAGAAAGTCAAAACACTTTTTATAACTCACTTTTGCCCATCATATGCTCTCAGTTTCTAAAATCCAAGTCATATTAACATGCCTTTATAGTAACACACTTTCATATTCCATACATTTCCTCGACTAGGATACTAATTTCCTTATTTATAACTTATCTATCACTATCCTAAATAATCTTGCACTGATCCTTGTACAAACATTAACCTTTAGCAAATATTTGAGGTAATTTTCAAATGGATTTACACACATGAAAATGAGTTTTATGTGAATAAATGGACTTTTAGAAATTGCTACTTTTATTTATGTAATTCTTCTGAAAATTCCCTCCATAGCGCTATATTTTCAAAATATTTTATGTGCATTAATAGGCATTTGAAAATTGTTATGATATATGCTATTTTTATATGTGAAACTCCTTTGAAAATTCACTCCACTGCCTTCACTGTTACATCTAACAACCTGCTTATAATAAACAGCCATCAGAAATCCAAACACATATTTGCACTGTTTTTTTACATTGCCAGTTGTTTTTGCTCATTCATTAAGCACCCATTCAACACTTGCAAATCATTCTCAAGCACTCTTCAAATGCTGAACATTCATAACAGCTCATCAATTCTAAATAGTTCGAATGATAAAAGACACTTATTTGACTGTGGTATAATTCAGGGTCAGAAATAAAAAGAGAGGGAACACTAGCTGCAGCTACTTCTAATATGGTTGTCTCTTAAACACTAATCCTATGCATGATATACTGTATCATTCTCAGTATGAGAAGGAACATAAATAGTAGCAAAGAAACATAGTAAATGATGGCTGAAAAAGACCATAAAGGTCAACCTGTCTGCTGAGCTCATTTAGGGCTTTAACTGCCAGTTCAGGGGGTTATGCCAATGCATTTCTGCAAGCACAAATAAGTCATATCACTTCTGCTTAGGGCTGAACTGCTGGTTACCCTGTACTTCATTATCATTACTAGGGATGTGAATCGTTTTTTCACGATTTAAAACAATCGTCAGATATATTTTAAATCGTCAAAAATAGTTAAGAGTCGCGATACAATAGAAATTCCCCCGATTTATCGTGAAAAATCGTAAATTGGGGGAGGGCGGGGAAAACCGGCACACCAAAAAAAACTCTA
Source organism: Rhinatrema bivittatum (assembly GCF_901001135.1). Taxonomy (NCBI): domain Eukaryota; kingdom Metazoa; phylum Chordata; class Amphibia; order Gymnophiona; family Rhinatrematidae; genus Rhinatrema; species Rhinatrema bivittatum. The sequence goes on from NC_042615.1 coordinate 245,989,324, forward strand.
AACCCACCCTGACCCTATAAAACGAATCCCTTACCTTCCCCCACCCTCCCGAACCCCCCCAAAACATTTTACGAGTGCCTGGTGGTCCAGTGGGGGCGCAGGGACTGATCTCCTGCTCTCGGTCCATTGGCGCCATTTTGGTTGCCACTCTAAAATGGTGCCGATGGCCCGATAAAAAAAACCCCCACCGACCCTTTAAAAACAGCGACGGCCAGCACTGGCTGGCCGGCGCCATCTTTAAAGATGGCCGCCACCTTCGTAAAGATGGCCGCCGCCATCTTTAAAGATGGCGCCGGCCATCCAGTGCTCCTACCATGTGACAGGAGCCGGCCAATGGCATGGATACTCTGTCATATGGTAAGGGCAAAGGGCCATCGGCGCCATCTTTATGAGTTGCAGCCGACGGCCTGAGAATGGGAGATTGCTCCCGGGACCACCACTAGACCACCAGGTATGTTTTGGGAGGCTCGGGAGGGTGGGGGAAGCTAAGGGGTCGTTTTTTAAAGGGTCGGGTGGGGGTTTTTTTTTTTATCGGGCCATCGGCGCCATTTTTGAGTGGCAGCCAAAATAGTGCCGATGGCCCGAGAGTGGGAGATCGGTCCCTGCGCCCCCACTGGACCACCAGGTAATCATAAAATGTTTTGGGGGGGTATGGGAGGGTGGGGGAAGGTAAGGGGTTCATTTTAAAGGGTCGGGCCTCACTACAAAAAAAATAACGATGTGAATCAGAGCCAATTCCGATTCACTTCACCCACATCACCCACGATCAGATTTTTTCCCCCCTCTAGCCGAACCCGATCGTTAAGACGATCGGGCACACGATTCACATCTCTAATCATTACTCTCTCCTCTGTCTCCAGAGATCCTCTGTATATATCCCACTATTGTTTGAATTCCATTACAGTTTTTTTGTCTTCACCACCTTACGCAAGCATACCTCATGCACTCTGTATCTAATCACAGACTTTTAATTCAAAGAATGTAATAGGTTTACCAAATTGCTTCAGATTTTCAGAAAACAAAAACAAGACTGACACCTTGGAAAGAAGATTTATTCAATAGAACAGAACCCGCCCGATTCTGGCCGGGTTTCGCCCTTACAGCTGCATCACGGGCTCTAAAAAATACAATAAATATAGACTTTAATATTAGTAAAAATTAACCCAATAAAATAAATTGAAATAAACTGAGATCTAGTCAATTAAATACTGCGTATATCAAAGTTAGGGCCTTTTCGCGTGCAATAACAAAATGGGGGCGGAGTCGGCCCCGGAAGAGGAGGAGTCGGGGCATCACTGGGGCTGACTCCACGAAGCTGCCATGGACGACGGAAAGGTAAGGACCTTTTCGCATCCTATTTCGCTCCTAATAGCTACATCTCCTATGGTGGTGTTATTGGGTGTGAAACCGGCAGCGATCGCGCTGCGACGGTGCGATCGCTGCCGGCTAGCGCAGGCCCGCCCCCATTTCAGCCCCCCACCCCTCATTTCCTAAAGTATCGCAGGCCTGCAATACTTTAGAAAATGAGGCCCTTAATGAGCAAGAGAGACAACAGGTTTAGGCCTGGATTCTCCATTCTCGCACAGAATGATGAAGCCAGCAGTAACGGGGGCAGGGGGGTGAAGGAGGGGGTGGGCCTGAGAAAACCGGCAGCCATCACACCACTGCGGTGTTATTTCTGCCGGCTTTCGCACCCAATAGTGCCACTGTGAAAGGTGGTGCTATTGGGTGTGGTACTGGCAGCAATAACATGGCTTACCTTATCGCCGCCAGAGAAGACAGCACTGAGTCCGCCTCCTTGATGCCCTGACTCCTCCCCTCACTGCCCTGACTCCGCCCCCACTTGCTATCACAGGCGAAAGGGGACTTTTTGCATGCGATAGCGGCTTATCGCACGTGATAAGCCTTACAAAATAACCCCCTTAGTGATACAATCAAGAACAGAGAAGAACAAATCAAAAAATGTATGCATAAACATTACCTTGAAAATGAATATCTAGAGTATGTACAAAAGCACAATGTGTAATTTCTGGAAGTATCCACTAATAATAGAAATAAAAAAACTCAAAAGAAAAAATTAAAATTAAAAGGAATCAGAAGTTATATAATGATTCAATCAATCTTGTCAAAAAATAAAAACAAAATATAAAAAATGAATGATATAAATAGGAAAATTAAAAAATTAAATTAATTTGCAAGTCCACTCATTATTTATATAACTATGCAGTTTTTATTACCATTTTATATTTTAGCATATTGTCTGCATATTTTATTTTATTTTATCTTTCTAATATCATTTTTTAGTACATAAATGTCTGCCCCGGTTTGAATTTTATAACAAAGGGCTTTATAGAACTACATGACCGTAAAAAAATCTTTGTTGCCCACCCTATAGGACTACTCAACATGCTATGACTTGAAAGTCTTTCTTATATCCATACTACAAATAATCTAACCAGGTAAATATATATCATTCATTTTTTATATTTCATTTTTATTTTTTGACAAGATTGTTTTATTGAATTATTATATAACTTCTGATTCCTTTTAAATTTAATTTTTTTTCTTTTGAGTTTTTTATTTCTATTTTTAGTGGATTCTTCCAGAAATTACACATTGTGCCTGAGTACATACCCTAGATATTATTCATTTTCAAGGTAATGTTTATTTATACATTTTTTGATTTGTTCTTCTCTGTTCTTGATTGTAACACTAAACTTGTTGTTAATCACCCCACCCATGGTCGTTCTGCCCACGGGACCGCTCACCTTCGGGGTTCCACAGCGGGTCCTGGTCCTGTCTCCCTTGTGGCCCTTGTGAGTCCAGCTAGGCCCCGGCATCCCGCGGCAGCGGTCGCTGGGCCTTCGGCTGCACACCAGGCCTCACGCCAGGCCTCGGCATCGCAGCTACTAGCCACATCCCTATGCACCCGCGGACCAGCCACCCTGATGTAGGTTCCAGGGCGGGGCCTAGTTCCGCGGTGCACCCTCATTGAACTCATGATAAAAGGAAGTTCCTGGCCTCACTTCCTTGCCTTGGCAATTGGGTCGGTTTGTTCCTGAGATTGCCCTTGCTTGTGTTCCTGCTTGCTTGTTCCTAGTCTCGTTCTAGAATCCTCCTGTTCCAGTTCCATTCCTGCTTGTTCCTGCTTCTTAGCCTTGCTTGTTCCAGTGTTTGTTGTTCGTCTCCCTGGTCTTACCTCAGACTGTCCTTCTGATAAAGACCTCAGCTTGTTCCTGACCTGCCTGCCTGCCTGCCGCCTGCCCAATACCTCAGCTTGTTCTTAAACCTGCCTGCCACCTGCCAAAGACTTCAGCTTGCTCTTCGACCTTACGTGACCTCTGGAACTTGACCCTTGCTTCATTAACCATTCCTCAGACTGACTTCTGGACTCTGACATTGCTTGATTCTGGCACTGTCCCTAGCCTTGTCATCACCATCTCTATTCTGGTTCGCTTTCCTCCAACCTGTTTCCAGCCTCGAACCCAATAGCACCACTCTAGCATCTGTGGGCATGCCAAACTTACACTCTCCCAGGAGACCCTGCGAGGCCCACCTAAGTTCAAGTGGCCCGGGTCCCAACGGGCTCCTCCCAGGGGGACCTCAGGCTTCCAGTGGTGAAGCTATACACTGCCTCTGTCTCCTTCCTTGCTCCGCCCCCTGTGGACAGTCCCTGTACTACTACAGGACAAGGATACACCCCCGAGCGCAACACTTATTTCTCCCTTGCTCACTAACTTTAATATACACAGTATTTAATTGACTAGGTCTCAGTTTATTTCAATTTATTTTATTGGGTTGATTTTTTTCTAATATTAAAGTCTATATTTATTGTATTTTTAGAGCCCCTGATGCAGCCGTAAGGGCAAAACTCGGCCAGAGTCGGGTGGGTTCTGTTCTATTGAATAAATCTTCTTTCCAAGGTGGTCTTGTTTTTGTTTTCTTCACATCCATGGCTACTCTAGACCGACTACCGCTTTGCTTTGTGGGTCCTTCCTTACTTCAGATTTTCAGGACAGGTTCATCCAGTATTAGGTTTACCCCATTGAATATATAGACTTGTAGTTCAGATTTACATACGAAAGGCAAAACTACAAGTTCCTGTGTGCAGTGGGTTAAGTAAATAAATAAATAAAAATTAAAAAATATATAAATATATATATGATAATATTACTCAAGAATATATACTTGAGTTTATTGTTCCTACTTATACAATATGGGTTAGATTTTTAAACTTATGCACAAACAAATCTACACCTGATTTTATAATATGCGCACGCAACCACATGCATGTTATAAAATCCGGGGTCGGCGCGCACAAGGGGGTGCGGCCTTGGAGGGAACTTTTTTTGCGATCCCCCCCACCTTCCCCTTCCTTCCCCTATCTAGCCAACCCCCCCACCCTAACTAAATCCCCCCTTACCTTTTGTTTCAGAAGTTACGCCTGCCTGAGGCAGGCATAACTTGTGTGCGCCAGCTCGCCATCCCCCAGCACAGGCTGCTGTGCCGGAGGACTCGGGATCACCCCCAGACCCACCCCAGGACATATGCGCATCCTGGGGCTTGCGCACGCCACCAAGCCTATTCAACATAGGCTCGGTGCACGCAGGGGCAGCTTTGCAGGGTTTACGCGCGTATCTTACGCGCAAAACCCTTTGAAAATAAATGATAACTTTATGGAGCAATTGGTTCAGGAACCGATGAGAGAGGGAGCAATTTTAGATCTAATTCTCAGTGGAGCACAGGATTTGGTGAGAGAGGTAACGGTGGTGGGGCCGCTTGGCAATAGTGATCAAAATATGATCAAATTTGAATTAATGACTGGAAGAGGAACAGTATGCAAATCCACAGTTCTCGTGCTAAACTTTCAAAAGGGAAACTTTGATAAAATGAGAAAAATTGTTAGAAAAAAACTGAAAGGAGCAGCTATAAAAATAAAGGGGCGGATTTTAAGAGCCCTGCACGCCGGTGCACCTATGTTCAATAGGCCTACCGGCGCGCGCAGAGCCCCGGGACTCGCGTAAGTCCCTGGGTTTTCCGAGGGGGGCGTGTCGGGGGCGTGTCGGGGGCAGGGACAAGTGGCGCGCCGTTTTCGGGGTGGGACGCGGTGTTTCGGGGGCGGGCCCGGGGGGCGTGGTTTCGGCTCGGGGCGGTCCGGGGGCGTGGCCGCGCCATCCGAAACTGCCCCAGGGTTGTGTCTAGGCGTGCCAGCGGCCCGCTGGCGCGCGGGGATTTACTTCTCCCTCTGGGAGGCGTAAATCCCCCAACAAAGGTAGGGGGGGATTTAGACAGGGCCGGGGGGGTGGGTTAGGTAGAGGAAGGGAGGGGAAGGTGAGGGGAGGGCGTTAGTGAATTCCCTCCGAGGCCGCTCCGATTTCGGAGCGGCCTTGGAGGGAACAGCGGCATGCTGCGCGGCTAGGCGCGCACCGGCTACACGGAATAGGCAGTCTTGCGCGCGCCGATCCAGGATTTTAGCGGATACGCGTGGCTACGCGCGTATCTACTAAAATCCTGCATACTTTTGTTTGTGCCTGGAGCGCCAACAAAAGTACACGAACGCGCCGTTTTTGAAAATCTACCCCAAAACATGTGCAAGAGGCATGGTCATTGTTAAAAAATACCATTCTAGAAGCATAATCCAGTTGTATTCCACACATTAAGAAAAGTGGAAAGAAGGCAAAACGATTACCGGCATGGTTAAAAAGGGAGGTGAAAGAAGCTATTTTAGCCAAAAGATCTTCATTCAAAAATTGGAAGAAGGATCCAACAGAAGAAAATAGGATAATGCATAAACGCTGGCAAGTTAAATGTAAGACATTGATAAGACAGGCTAAGAGGAGAGACTGGGGAGGTTGGGACTTTTCAGCTTGGGGAGGAGACGGCTGAGGAGGGATGTGGTGGATGTGTTTGGGGTCGTGGGAGGTCTAGAACGGGTGGATGTGGGTCGATTGTTTACTCTTTCGGATGGTGGAGGGACTGGGGGGCACTCCATGGGGTTAGCATGTAGGACATTTGGGGCTGGTCGGAGAGGGTTCTTTTTTACTCGGTGCGCGGTTGGACTCTGGGGTTTGTTGCCGGAGGATGTGGTTGGTGCAGTTGGTGTAGCTGTGTTTAAAAAATGATTGGATAAGTTCTTGGAGAAGAAGTCCATTACCTGCTATTAATTAAGTTGACTTAGAAAATAGCCACTGCTATTACTAGCAACGGTAACATGGAATAGACTTAGTTTTTGGGTACTTGCCAGGTTCTTATGGCCTGGATTGGCCACTGTTGGAAACAGGATGCTGGGCTTGATGGACCCTTGGTCTGACCTAGTGTGGCATGTTCTTATGTTCTTAAAATCTGCCCCTATATTTATTGTAGTGGTCCAAGTTTATTGTTCCTATTGGTACATTGTATCTATCACATCGAGCTGATTTTATTGTTCTTAGTAATACTTTGAAGCTATTGTATTGAGCTAGTACCATTATTGACACAACTGTTATATGTATTTTAACTTGTAGTGATTTTCATTTCTGTATAGCAATAGTGTGCTTTGATTTAACTTTCTAGATACATAGAAATTAATGTATCATACATTTGTATACATCAAATTTTATCTATCTATAAATGCAGGCTAAATATATACAAAATAAAGTGCTTAGGAAGTGCACCAAAAGCAACCAAAGGGGAAAGGTATGAATGACAAATATAAACAATTTTTCAAAAACATGTATTTGTTACTGCCTCTTTTAAAAACAACAAAGCATGAGGTAATACATACCATAATAATTTGATGTACACACATGTATGATACAAAGAAATTAATACATCTACAAAGCTAAAATCAAAAACACACTATTGTTAGACAGAAAAGAAAATCCCTATTTTGCATAGGCCCGGCGATGCGTGCAAGCCCTGGGATGCGCGTATGTCCCGGGGCTTGAAAAAAGGGGCGGGGAGTTGGCGGTCCGGGGTGGGGCGTGGCCAGAGTCCTCCCTAGGGCCACTAGGCGGATGGATCGCGCACTGGAACTTGGCCAGCGCGAGCGACCTATGCCTGTCCAGAGACAGGTGCAACTTGCTAAATAAAGGTTAAGGGCGGGGGGGGGGGGGGTGGTTTAGGTAGGGCTGGGAAGCGGGTTAGGTAGGGGAAGGGAGGGGAAGATGCTTGTTGTAGAATGCTTGGCGAGTGAATTTTTAGAGACTACATAATTCAAAGTGCTTCATTTTCAGAAATAACTAATGTGACCCCTGCAAAATTGCAAAGTGGAGCTTTTACCCGTAGCAGCACCGTGGTGAAGTGCGCCTGGCGATATGAGTCAGCTCTAAATATCCCTGAAGCAGCGGACCGCAAAATGCACGCGTCAGACCTCTGACTCCAGCTAAGCAAAAAACAGGAAAGTAACCCTCTGTGTTTTACAAAAAATAGAAAATTATAAAAATGTTTAAAAAATGTTTAAAATTTTTCTGAATGAGCAGTGGACTATTGGACCAATGATTAAAAATGATCCACTCAGGTGCACAAACACAAGTATCAACTTGCAGCACCATGGATGTTATGAAGGTCCCTAATCTATAAATGTGATATTTATGCACGAATATTACAGTTAATACATTGATACCATTTAAATATAAATACTGTGATACAACGTTTTTTTCAAGGTTATACAATTTGTTGTACTGTGGATAAAGAGCAACATCTGTTTTGGTTTTCAGAGATGAGCGATCCCATTAATCTAAGACCTCTTTTCCACCACTTCTCCATATTGGCAAAAAAGTGTCCATAGGAACACTAGTATTCCTGACCAATGAAGTCATATATGAGATTGCAGTATAATCAGTCTCCAACTTTTTATTCACTGTTCACCATATATATATTGTATAATCAATAATAGGGTTAGCCCTGCAGATAGTTCTAGAAAGGCCTAAAGTGAGGGACATTTGTAATAAGGTTACCAAATTCTTGCCAATAGTGTAGGCCTCTTCCAGTAAAGACCAAGGCTGTGAAGGGTCCCACCATTCTACCACCAACAAGATGTCTTCATTCTGTGAGTACCTCTACGATCCAACGCTCCAACTCCACCTACCTGCCGCGGCGTTACCTGCACTGCGGGCTCCCGCCTATCATGAACATCTGGGTGAGACTAAGCTTCTGAGCCTGTTGAATGTACTGGCATTTCGTGGATCAGTGCCTTACCTTCCTGTTTTCACCATCTATCTACAGCAGTACAATAAAGATTCTATCCATATTGTGTCTGCTATCTGTGTCAGCCTATCGCAGTGGTTACCCACGGGGCTCCTCCCCGTGGGCAGAGTCATCTCCATTGCGACCAAGGGTCCATAATGCCACAAACACAACACAATCAAGAGTATTCTTTTAAATATATTAGAACTATCACTGCCTCTTTAAGTGGCTTACACTAGCATTAGGTTCCCTTAAAGAATTAAACAACTCTGTCAGCATTGGCCTATTAAGATCAATAAATGTTTTATAGAAATTGAGTGGGTACCCATCAGACCCCAGACTTTTCCTGGGGTCAATTGCTTTATGAAATTACCTATCTCCTTTGATAAAATGGGGTTGGTCAATCCCACCAAACTGAAGTCTAAAAGATTAGGCAGATCAAAAGGGTCTTCAAAAGTATTCACCCCTTCTCTATCTGTAAATGGCTTGGCTCTACAAAAATCTTCAAAGTGTTTTGTGAACAGACTGTTAATGTCTGCTTGGAGAAACTGGATCATTTGCTAGGGACCTCTGATTCCATACACAAGTGAACTTTCCATATACTCATTGGTGTAGATTTTTTAAAAAAAAGCGCGTTCGCGTACTTTTGTTTGCGCACCAGGTGCAAACAAAAGTACGCTGGATTTTATAAGATACGCACGTAGCTTCTAAAATCCTGGATCGGCGCGCACAAGGCTGCCGATTTTGGGCAGCCGGTGCGCGCCGAGCCACGCAGCCTGTCACCGTTCCCTCCAAGGCCGCTCCGAAATTGGAGCGGCCTCGGAGGGAACTTTCTTTTGCCCTCCCCTCACCTTCCCCTCCCTTCCCCTACCTAACCCCCCCCCCCCCCCCGGCCCTATCTAAAACCCCCCCTACCTTTATCCACGGATTTACGGATTTAAACTATTGTAGATGTATTAAGCTTGGTATCAATGGAAGGTCTCAAAAAGGTTTAGTGTAGAGAAATACCATCCTTTCTTTCCGGGTAACTTAGGAGGTCTATCAGGGAATAATCCATCCAGAAGAGTCCCTCAGGGATAAAGTGAAAAGGCAGAGTTTTGAGACACATAAAGCAAGTCTTATTTTATATACTCAGTGATAAACAATTCTTTGTTCTGTCTAATAGAATGCAGATGTGTGTGTGTGTGTGTGTGTGAGTGTGTGTATATATATATATATAAATAGAGAGAGAGAGAGAAAGAGAGAGAATGTTAGAATGAGGCTTTGGTAAAAAATAATATGTGGGTACCTAAAATGGAAAATCCACCAAAAAAACCTTATGAAAAGGTAAGTAACAACACTAAAATCTTTGTTAATATGAAAATTTATTTTTTTTAGCAAGCTTTAATATAAAATATCAAAAAATAAAGTGACACAACAACACATACCCTAATCCATCATTCCTCACTCTCTTCTAAAACCACTTGATGTTATGCATTTGTAGTAGGGATGTGCATTTGTTTTTAATGAATGTGTAATCTGCAATGAATAGGGACCTATTTGTTGCATTTGTGGGTCTGCGAAATGAATAGCAATCCCCCATGAATAAAACATTTGCAGAGAGAGAGAGAGTAGGGATGTGAATCGTGTGCCCGATCATTTTAATGATCGGGTTTGGCTGGGGGGGGGGGAAATCTGATCGTTAGAGATGTGAATTGGGATCGGTTCCGATCCCTTTTTACACATACCTGGTGGTCCAGGGGGGCCGCGGGGAGCGATCTCCCGTTCCCAGGCCATCAGCTGCGCTAAAAAAAATGGTGCCGATGGCCCTTTGCCCTTACCATGTGACAGGGTAGCCGTGCCAGCCATCCAGTGCTCCTACCATGTGACAGGGACCGGCCAATGGCACGGCTACCCTGTCACATGGTAAGGGCAAAGGGCCATCGGCGCCTTCGTTATGAGTGGCAGCCGATGGCCCAAGAGCGGGAGATCGCTCCCCGTGCCCCCCCCCCCCACACTGGACCACCAGGTAATTTAACATTTTGGGGGGGTTCGGGAGGGGGGGGGAGGGTAAGGGATTGGTTTTATAGGGTCGGGGTGGGTTTAGGGGTTGTTTTGGTGTGCCGGTTTTCCCGCCCTTCCCCCAAATAATTCCCGTGCCCGATTTAACGATTTTTGACGATAAATTGGGGGAATTTGTATTATATCGCGCACTCTAACAATTTTTGACAATTTAAAAAATATCGACGATTTTTTTAAATCATCAAAAAATGATTCACATCCCTAAGAGAGAGAGAGAAAGAAAACCTAGCCATCACACCCTCATACTAGGTAGGTATTTATACCCCTATATGAGGTCCACCTAGTTACTTGAGGTGAGGTGTAGGTATTAGTGTAGGGGTTACACTGCTCCATTGGAAAACCATGTGAATTCTATTGCTCATTGAAGAGACTGTCGTATCGGAACAAAAATCTGTAAAGTGTAGAGTATTCACAAATAAACGTACACCTGAAGTTTCACCACTGCACTTATTTATTTATTTATTTATTTATTTATTTATTTATTTAAGTTTTTTATATACCAACATTCAAGACAGTAGTCCCTAGGGATGTGCAGAGCAAAATTTTATGTTCATATTTTTTATGTCCGAAAGGGGGTCCCACTTGCGGCCAATATGGACATAAAAAAAATCCAATGAGTTGGGTATATGTACATATGTGCAAAAAAAAAATTTAAACCCCCTCACCCTCCTTAATCCCCCCCCCAGACTTACCACAACTCCCTGGTGATCGAGCGAGGAGTGAGGACGTCATTTCTGCAATCCTTGGCGAGAAGCATGTGACGTCGGTGGCACGTCGAGTGACGCGGCGTCACGTGATTCCCGGCGAGTTCGCGCCGGACGGCTCGTTCGGCCCAAAAAGAACTTTTGGCCAGCTTGGGGGGGCCTCCTGACCCCCCCAAGCTGGCCAAAAGTTCTTTTTGGGCCGAACGAGCCGTCCGGCGCGAACGAGCCGGGAATCACGTGACGCCGGCGTCACTCGACGTGCCGCCGACGTCACATGCTTCTCGCCAAGGATTGCAGAAATGACGTCCTCACTCCTCGCTCGATCACCAGGGAGTTGTGGTAAGTCTGGGGGGGGGATTAAGGAGGGTGAGGGGGTTTAAATTTTTATTTTGGCTCAACAATCGCGATTTCCCACATATCGAACATATCTATGTTCGATATGTGGGAAATCCGATCGTTTATGTCGAATCAATTTTTTAAGTAAAAAAAAAATATGAGTTGCGTTTTACTAATGCGGTCAATCCGAATGCACACCCCTAGTAGTCCCATCATGCTGGTTCACAAGAAACAGGGGTGCAATAAACTTTACAATTTGAACAATGGTGCAGAAAAGCAGTTACATGTAACAGGGAATCAATAACTAGGAGTAAGAAGGAAAATGAAGATCAGATAATTATATATATATATATAATAACATTATAAGAGGTGGCTATTAATGCACTTCTGGTGCACATTTATCCTAGATCCTACCTATCACTATGAAAACTTAGGATGAAATATATTCAAGTTGCAAACTCCTGTTTAAAATTTTAGTCAGATAAGTATAAGTTAATTCAGAAAACTCATATTTCATCTATTGAATTTGTTACATATCTCTAAGAATTGATCTTTTGTCTTGTATTGTATTTCTATGTTTATGGACAGAACAAAGATGAACTTCAAAAAGCTTTGTGTATGTGTATATATCTTTCATTTTCTATTCTTTGTTCTGGTGTATCCTAGTATGAGTTTTCTCTTTTACTTTAGTATCAATCCTCTTTTCTATTTCTTTACTTTCAGATGGAGTTAGTGTAATTTGCTGTCAGTGTGTGAACACACCTAGCTTTATGTTGTAACAATCACCTCTTTCTTTGCTCTTCTCCCTACTACCTATCTCTTTAATAACTCACAAAGAGAGTCTGCCTCCCTGCACAGATCAATCTTCTGCAGCCTAGTGTATGCACATTCCTTCAGTGTATCCTCAGTGACTGCTTAGTGTTTATTAAGGGGTAGATATTTAAAAGCTATTTAAATTGGATAACTCACAAGTTATCCATCTAAATGGCTTAAATTGCAATGCATTTGAACCTCTTATCCAGCTAAATCATAGCCGGATATGTTGGTGTTATCCAGCTATAATTTAGCTGATTATAAAAGGGCATTTTGGAGGCATTCTGGGGAGAGGACCCATTATATGGCCAACTTATTCAAATATTGGGTATATCCAGCTAATTTAGCAGCATAAGTTTACACCTGCTGGAAGGATATTCCTCCATTATTAGAGATGTGAATTAGAATCGCAATTGGTTCCGATTCCAGTTCTGATTCACATCGTGAAATTTTTTTCGTGCGGTCGATCGTTTTTTTTTTTTTATCAGTTGCGCCCGAGCTGATAAACAAAAAAACCACCCCAACTCTTTAAAATAGATCCCTTAGCTTCCCTCACCCTCCTGACCCCCCTCCCCAAAACATTTTAAAAGTACCTGGTGGTCCAGCGGGGGTCCCGGGAGTGATCTCCCGCTCTCGGGCCGTCGGCTGCCACTAATAAAAATGGCACCAATGGCCCTTTGCCATTGGTGCCATTGGCCGGCCCCTGTCACATGGTAGGAGCACTGGATGGCCCATGCCATTTTAGCTTCCCCCACCCTCCTGGGTTGGGAGGGTGGGGGAAGCTAAGGGATCTGTTTTAAAGGGTGGGGGTGGGTTGAGGGGTTGTTTTTGTGTGCCATTTTTCCCACCCTCCCCCCAAATGATAAGAGAACCCCACAAACAATTTTGTGGGGATTTTCTATCGGTTTCGGGAAGCCCCCAATTTCTGACGACTTTGAAAATATCATACAATATTTCAATCGTCAGAAAAATGATTCACATCCCTACCCATCATAGTTGCTTAGCAATGGCAGAAACGTCCCCAGAAGCACCGAGTCTGTGCAGTAGCAGGCTACCGTCATCTTCCCATCAATTTTAAATAAAGGTACTGGGTGGGGGGGAGAAGTGAAAGGGTTGGGGATGTGCGTAGGGTTGGGTGATTCAGAGGGCCACTAAACTGAGAATTTTCCCATTTAAGGGGAAGTTGGTGCAGTGGGTGGGGAAGAGTAGGTTCTCTTGGAGCTATTACATTTTTAATCTTCTTAAATGGGCTATTTTTGTGGGGTGGAAAGGGTGGCCCTAGAGGGCCTTTGCAACTCAGTTGGAAGGGAGGTGGGGGAGCAGACCGCATTGGGATTTTTTATTTCTTGAGTGTAACTTAACCGGGTATATTATTTTTTAAATATGTACAGTTAATTCTCAAGTTATACGGCTAACCATAGTCTAATAACTTTATACATAATCAGTGATATTCAAAAAGAATATCCAGTTATGTGTATTGTATAACGTTATCTGACTATGGATGAGTCGTATAACTTTAAGCAAATATATTCAGCAGGAAATTTATCCCGATGAATATATGGGACAAGTCATCCGGCTACCTTTAATCAAATAAATTGTAGACTAATCATTCTACTGAATACGCATCTCTGCAGTATCTAGATAATTTGAAAGAAATGATAATTGATATGGCCCTATCTATGGGAAAGAACTGTACTATCTGACCTGTAATATTCATTCATAGACTAGCATTATTCACTCTCAGCATTTAATACTTTGTATTCTTGCTTTATACCTTTTTCAACAAAAGTTGTGGTATGGCCAGATGAATAACTTGCCACTTCTCTCTGCTTCTCAGTCATTTTTCTTAGCTTGCAGAAGACATGATTTATCTCAAACACGGTGGAAGTTAGTGTATGTCTATATATTTATAATACTGTCTTGTCCCCTGAACAAGTTGTGTTACACTCTCGGCCTTTCCACTAGCTTAATTAAGCTGCTTAAAGTCTCCAGTTTGCAGCATAATAATTAATATTAACTCCACTATCCTGACCTTACCTTTACTGGATACAGTGTACTATATCATTCACTCACACAGATCATGCACTCTCACTTATATATAAATCACTGTTGTTTCCCCTTTTTTTAAATGATTCGTCACTATTTAGTAGGGGTGTGCATTTGTTTCTAGCGTATTGGTAATCCACAATGTATATGGCCATATTCCTTGTATTCATGGGGAAGCTTACCAAAACTCCCTGGTGGTCCAGCGGGGGGGGGGTCCAGGAGCCATCTCCTGCACTAACGCCCTCGGCTGCCGGTATTCAAAATAGTGCCAATAGCCTTTGACCTTACTATGTCACAGGGGCTACTGGTGCCATTGGTCGGCCCCTGTCACATGGTAGGAGCAATGGATGGCCGGCGCCATCTTGTGCTCCTACCATGTGACAGGGGCTGACCAATGGCACCGGTAGCCCCTGTGACATAGTAAGGGCAAAGGCTATCGGCGCCATTTTGATAACTAGCAGCCGACGGCCCGAGTGCAGGAGATCGCTCCCGGACCCCCGATGGACCACCAGGGACTTTTGCCAAGTCTTGTGGGGTTCCCTGGTGGTCCAGCAGGGTCTGGGAGCGACCTCCTGCACTCGGGCCATTGGCTGCCAGTATTCAAAATGGCGCCGATAGCCTTTGTCCTCACTATGTCACAGGGGTTTCCAGTGCCATTGGTCGGCCCCTGTTCACATGGTAGGAGCACAAGATGGCACCAGCCATCTATTGCTCCTACCATGTGACGGGGGTGACCAATGGCATCGGTAGCTCCTGTGACATAGTAAGGTGGTCCATCGGGGGTCCAGGAGCGATCTCCTGCACTCGGGCCGTCGGCTGCCAGCTGCCAGGGAGTTTTGGTAAGTCTTGGGGGGGGGGGGTCAGGAGGGTGGGGGCTTGTAGTTAATTCAATTTTAGCCGGGAAATGAATAAGAATGAACGCATTAACATATTGAAGGCCCCCCTTGCCGAATGCAACGTATCTGCCCCCCCCCCCCGATGAATATGAATTCTGAATGCAACGTATGGCATCCCTCTGCACATCCCTACTTTTTAGGCCTTTTGAGCAGAGCAGAGCACCTTGACAGCGCTTCCGCTCTGTTTAAGTTCAGCCATTCCTCTGATAAAATTCTCAACTGACTTTTCCTTTTCTGTCTTTCCTTGATCTCTGCACTATGATGTCATCACATACTGTTTTTTTTTTTAATTATCTCTTTATTAATTTTCCGTTACGATACAAATAAGGATTTACCTTACCATAAGGTTTAGCAATTAGAAATACAAACATAAAAGGTAATAAAGTTTATATACATCTCATTAATCTCATTTTTATGCTATTACCTTATTGTACCATGAAATTTAGGAGATCCATCTAATATTTAAACGGAGCATCTTAAAGCTTACAAATCTAAATAAGGAAACTTAGAAGGTAGTGGAGATTTCAATCAAATCTCCTGAGTTTAAAACAGAACATTAAGCAGATATCTCTTTAGATGACAACAATTTTTCCAATTGCTCAGGCTCCATAAATACATACCGTGTATTATCTATTGTTAGAAGACATTTACATGGAAATTTAATCAATATACGTGCTCCTAGAGCACGTGCTCTAGAACATAGACTCAATAATATTTTCCTACGAATTTGTGTCGCTCTGATTATATCCGGGTAACCCCATATCTTTTTCTCCTAACCCAGGGAGTTAAGAGCGGCTGACGGACTCCAGGGATGTCAGGGACTCACGAAAGGCCTGCGCGAGAGGCAGAGGACTGGCACCCAGGGCAGCGCTGGCGGTGAGCCGTTACAGTTTTTATGTCTTGGGTTAGTGCGGGGGGGGGGGGCACATTTATAAAAAAAACCCCAAAAAACACCCCAACCCTTCAAATTAACTTTATTACAACCCCCCCCCCCCCCCCCCACCATCCCGATTCCTCCCCAAGACTTACTAAAAGCCCTGGTGGTCCAGGAGGGTCCCGCGAGTGATGTCTGCCTCTCAGGCTGACATCGCCTGCCAGGAATCAAAATGGCGCCGATGGCCCTTTGCCCTTATGATGTGACAGGGGCTACCGGTGCCATTGGTCAGCCCCTGTCACATGGTAGGAGCAATGGACGGCTGGCACCATCTTAGAAAATGATGCGGGTCATCCATTGCAGATTGCACATTCGTTGAAAATGAATGCACATCCCTATGAAGCAATTGATATCTATGTAGGAAAATATTACTTAAGAGTTCTAGAATAGTATGTTGGTACTTTCCCCTTCAAAATCCTAATTATTCTGAATAGGGATATCCACTTGTTCAAAATGAATGGATATTCTGAACCAAAATGGCTCATTTTCATTTTTAAACATAAAAGCATGGGGTCTGTTTAACCCAAAAATAATGTACGGTGCCCTTGAAAAACCAAAATGTTCTCAGTATTATTTGTTTCAGCTAACATTGCATTGTATTAGCAAATATCATTGACTATTTACTAAGAAACTACAAATAATATGGTCCTGCCTTCAACCCGGGGCAGAATCTACCCAGCTAGGCTAAGCCAACCTCAAATGGGGCCTTCCAACTGCCAATAAACTGGATTTACCTAGCTGGGCCAAGCCAAGCATAGCCAGGGCCTTCCTGGGCCCTTATAATCCCCCTTTCATCCCTCTTACATGAGCCAAAGCAGGAGATATCCTTCCATGGGGGTCCTGCAGCAACAAAGAGGCAGGACTGATACCCTTTCAATCATTCTCCACCATAGATTTTTCAAAAGGTGTTACGAGCTAGCATGAATCCCTTAGTAGATGAGTCTCACCTTAGGCTGTGATAGATGCACTGGACCAGGGGTAGAGTAGATAGCTCTAAGTACTCCCTGGAACAATCCAGCGTGTGGCAACAGCAGACAAAAGAGTAATCCAATTCCAGTTCTGGTCGTGGGTAGGCAGCAAGCAGTTAATCCAGGAGCAAACCAGAGTCATGGCAGGCAGCAGGCAAAAGAGTAATCCAATTCCAGTCCGGGTTGTGGGTAGGCAGCAAGCAGATAATCCAGTAGCAAACCAGAGTCATGGCAGGCAGCAGGCAAAAGAGTAATCCAATTCCAGTTCTGGTCGTGGGTAGGCAGCAAGCAGTTAATCCAGGAGCAAACCAGAGTCATGGCAGGCAGCAGGCAAAAGAGTAATCCAATTCCAGGAGATTAAATATTGTAACTTCCCTCTAGTTTTTCTAGAGTCCAAAATGTCTTTAACCTCATATTGCATGTCATTCTGTATAACTGAGGGAGTTGATACTTTAGTCTTCCTAGAGGGCCAGGACATGACTGCAGGTTTGAGTAAGAAAATGTGAAACACATCGCGGATACGTAGATTGGAGGGTAGATGAAGTTTGAAGGTGACTTCACTAATCTGTTTTTCAATGGGAAAGGGTCCAACAAACCTGGGTGCAAATTTTAGAGACGGTGTGCATAACCTGAGGTTCCGAGTACTTAACCACACCAAATCCCCTTGTTGAAGTCGAGGACTCAGTCTCCTTTTTTTATCAGCTTGTCTCTTGGCTTTACTGGAGGCTTGTTGTAATAAATCTCGGTTCTCTTTCCAGAGCTCAGTCATAGAGCGAATAGTCTGTTCCACAGTCAGGCAAGAGGAGGGTATGGTAATGGGAAGGGGAATCTGAGGGTGTCTTCCAAAAACTAAAAAAAAAGGTAATGCTCCTTGAGTTTGGTTTCATGATTATTGTGGCAAATTTCGGCCCAGGGCAAAAGAAATGCCCAGTCATCGTGTCTTCGTTTCACATACCATCATAAAAAGGTCTTGTGTTCAGTTAACCCATTAGATTGGGGATGATGAGCTGAAGATAATTTTAGATCTATCTGAAGTTTATTGCACTGTCCCTCTAGTATTGAGCTGTAAATTGGACTCCTGTATCTGAAACAATATTTGAAGGCAAACCATGAATGCGAAAAATATGTTGCATAAAAAGTCGAGCTAGTTCTGGAGCAGAGGGTAATCCAGGAAGTGGTATAAAATGAGCCATTCTAGAAAATCGGTCTAAGACAACCCATATGACTGTATTCTCTTCAGATCGAGGGAGTTCAGTGATAAAGTCAGTGGCAATGTGAGTCCAAGTTTTATCTGGAGTGGGAAGTGGCTGTAGAAATCCCAAAGGTTGTTGTCAGAAATTTCTGAGCTGCACATGTGGGACAGTATTCCACATATCTTTTAATATCTGATCTCCATTGTGGCCACCAATAATAATGGGAGATAAGATTTTTTGTTCTGTAAATACCAGGATGTCCAGAAAAATGGGAGTCATAAGCCCATCGAAGAACCTTTTGTCTTTGATGCTTCAGAACTACCATCTTTCCCAGTGGAACAGTAAAAGTAGACACCAAGATTATTTGAGCCGGATCAATTACATGGTGGGTGGGTTCAGGGGTATCGTCAGATACAAAGCTCTAGGATAGCGCATTGGCTTGCAAGTTCTTTTCTGCAGGTCGGCAATGTAATTTGAAATCAAATCGACTAAAGAATAGTGCCCAATGGGTTTGTCTTGGGTTTAAATGTTGGACCTGTGATAAATAGGTGAGATTCTTATGATCCATGTAAATGTTAGCAGTATATTTAGCCCCCTTCCAGAAGGTATCACCACTCCTCAAGTGCGGCCTTGATGGCCAAACGTTCTTGTTCTTCTATAGCATAATTCTTCTCTGCTGGGAAAAATTTCTTAGAGAAATAGGCACATGTAAGTAATTTCCCTGAGTCGGAAGGTTGTAAAAGTATTTCTCCAACCCCCAAAGCTGAAGTATCAACTTCCACGATAAAAGGTTTAGTTGGATCAGGACGTTGCAGACATGGATCTCTTATAAATTCTTCCTTTAAACGTTGGAAGGCATGGAGGGCTTCAGAAGGCTAGTTGCAAGTTGGGACTCCCTTCTTAGTTAACACGGTCAGAGGCACCACCAAGGTAGAGTATTCAGAAATGAATTATCGGTAGTAGTTGGAGAACCCCAAAAAATCTTTGTAAGGCCTTAAGCCCTATTGGTTGAGGCCAATCCAGAATAGCTCTGAGTTTTTCAGGATCCATACGTAATCGATCTCGAGTCACAATATATCCTAGAAAAGGTAATTTATCTTGATGAATCAAGCATTTTTCTAATTTAGCATATAGTCTGTTCTTTCGGAGGCATTGGAGGACTTGCTTAACATGGATCTGATGTTGCTGCTCTGTTCTGGAAAAAATGAAGATGTCATCCAGATACACAATAACGTGGAAGTACAAAAGATCTTGAAACATATCATTAATCATGTTTTGAAAAACTGCTGGTGCATTAAACAAACAAAATGGCATTACCCGTTATTCATAATGTCTATCGCGAGTGTTAAAAGTGGTTTTCCACTTGTCCTCTTCTCGTATCCAAATAAAATTATAAGCCCTCTTGGAGATCAAGTTTAGTGAAGATTTGGGCTCCTCTTAAATGATTGAAAAAGTTCAGAGATTAATGAAATAGGGTACCAATTCTTCTTGGTGATGGCATTCAATCCTCTGTAATCAATAAACAGCCGCAATGAGCCATCCTTCTTCTTGACAAAAAAAAATCCAGCTCCAGCAGGAGAAGAAGGTTTGATAAATTCTCTGGCCAGATTCTCTTGGATGTATTAGTTCATAGCTTTAGACTCTGGTTCAGATAAAGCATAAATCCTTCCTCTTTGAGGATATTTCCACGGAAGTAACTCGATTTCACATTCGTAGGAATGGTGTGGTGGTAGCTTCTCAGCTTGTTGCTTACTAAAAACATCAACAAATTCAGTAAACTGAGGTGGTAACATGGACGGGACTGTCATTGAACAAGAGATAGTTGAACTGACCGGAAGAACTCTCAACAAATAATTCTGATGACAGTAAGTATTCCAACTGGCCAACTGCATATTTCCCCAATACAACTGGGGTTTATGTAATCTTAACAATGGTAATCCGAGTATCACCTGGTTAACGGAGGAGGAAAGCACATATAGTTGGATGGTTTCTTGATGTAGTATTCCTGTCATCATCTTGATAGGTTGAGTAACAGACAGATTTTATTCTCCAATGGCTGTCCTGAGACACTGTGAGTGGGGTCTTAAGAGACTCAGTGGGAATATGGAACCTACAGACCAACTCTTACTCATTGAAGTTACCCACTGCCCCAGAATCCAAAAAGGCCTGACAATGAACATTGTCCTCATTGATAATTATAGATACTGGGATCAGAATCTGTGGAGAGGAGCTAGCACAACCCAGGGAGGCCTCTCCAACCAACCCTAGGCCCGGGAGTTTCCAGACTTATTTGGACATTTATTTATGAAATGTCCTGCTCCTGCACAATCAAACAAAGGTTATTCAGTCTACGCCATTGTCGTTCCTCAGATATTAATCAGCATCGATCAATCTGCGTGGATTCTTCCAAAGGCACTTGTGGTTCCAAGGCCTTGGGAGCCATGAGAGGTCATTGAAAGGCTGGAGCCAAATGGATGGGTCGTCTCAATGTGACCCGTTCACGAGACCTTTCTTGAAAGCGTAGGTCTAGTCGCATGGCCAGACAAATTAATTCTTCTAGATTTTCAAGAGTCTTCCAGCCCGCTAGCTCATCCTTAATGGTCTCGGAAAGACATTGACGAAATATGGCCGTGAGACTGACCTCACCCCAACAAAGCTCCATAGCTAATGTGTGAAACTGGACGGCCTGTAGGGCTGTCAGGTCTACGGGATCCATGGCCTAGGCTAACTGTTACGGTGAATCCCTTAGTAGATGACAGTCTTACCTTAGGCCGTGATGGATGCACTGGAGCAGGGGTAGAGTAGATAGTGCCAAGTACTCCCAGGAACAGACCAGCATGTGGCAACAGCAGACAAAAGAGTAATCCAATTCCAGTCCTGGTCGTGGGTAGGCAGCAAGCAGATAATCCAGGAGCAAACCAGAGTCAGGGCAGGCAGCAGGCAAAAGAGTAATCCAATTCCAGTCCAGATTGTGGGTAGGCAGAAAGCAGATAGTCCAGAAGCAAACCAGAGTCAGGGCAAACAGCGGCAGCAAGAAAAAGCAACAACAGCACCAACACAAGCTAACCTGTAGTTGAGGCAATGCTGTGCTGGGCTCAGGGTTTTAAATACAAAAAGTTTCTGTGCAAACGTGAGAACTTCCCGTAGATGACGTACATCAAAGGGGGTGAAGCCTGGGCCCGAGACGCGTAAGAGCATGCTGCTGCCGGCAGACGTCGCTGCGCGGCAAAGCTGGAGGGACCCCGAGCCTCGTGGATGCCCAACGGTAACAAAAGGGTTACCACAGGCGCTGAGACCAGCACTAAAGTGACATCAAAATAGCATTCAGGTCCCACCAGCATTATTTTCTTGTATGTTAAACAGCCATACACCAAAATGGTGCTCTCTGCTGAGGAAAGTGCCAGAGTTCATTTACTCCAGTGCATCCCCAGCAGACACCGTCATTTGAAAGAAGAATATGGTGATGTTCAAGTCCAGGGGCTCCAGTCTCCAGGCCAAGGCCTATTCCAAGGCCCAGGAATTGTGACCGAGCCTCTAGGCTGAGGCCAAGGCATCAGGACCCGGCCTACTTACAAGGCCCTGGCATTGAGCCTTGGTCCAAGCCAAGGTTCAGGTATTCAGATCTAGCATCTGAACTGGGCCTTGACCTAGACCAAGGACCAGGCATCTAGACCCAGCTTACTGACTTGGCCCTGGCATTGGACCTGGACCCGGGTTGAGGCCTGGGCATTGGAACCCAGCCTCCAGACTGGGCCCTGGCATCAGGCCTGGACCTAGGACAAGGCTCAGGCATCAGTACCCAGTCACCAGAGATGGCCCCAGTGTTTTTCATTGACCTAGACCATATCCCAGACATCAGGATCCAACCTCTTGTTGGTCTAGGCTGAGGCCCAGGCATCAGAATTCCACATCCAGACCAGACTCTTGCATCGGATTTGGGCCTGGGCCATGGCCCAGGCATTGAAACCTGGTCTCTGGACCAAGCCTAGACCAAGGCCCAGGTGTTGGGATTCAACTTTCATACTGGATTCTGGCTGAGGCTCTGGTGTCTGGACCTTGCCTCTGGACCAGGCCATGACATTGAGCCTGGGCCTGGGCCCGGGCCAAGGCCCAAGGTTCAGTACCCAGCTTCCAGACTGGGCCCTAGTATCAAGCCTGGACCTGGTCTGAGGCCTTGGAATCAGGATGTGGCCTCTACATTGGGCCACAGCATCAGGCCTGAGCCCAGGCCTTGCTCTAGGCTGAGTCCCAGGTGTTGGGTCCCAGCCTACAAACTGGTACTTGGCATCAAGCCTGGGCCCAAGCTAAGGCCCAGTCCTTGGGTCCTAGCCTCTAAACTTGGCTCCATTGTCGGGCCTGGGTCCGGGCTTTAGCCTCTGAGCTGAGCCCCAGTGTCAGGCCTGGGCCTACACCAAGGTCCAGGCATAAGGACCCAGTCTCTAGAGCAAGCCTCTGTATCGGGCCTTTGCCTAGTGCAAGGCTAAGGTCCCAGCATTGGATTTAGGTCAAAGCATTGAGATGAGGCTTCGTAGCCTGACCTTTGCATAAGGCCAAGGTCACGTAGATCTACTGCAGCCTAGGCCTATGCAAGGTAGAGGCTTCGGCTTAGGCCTAGGCCTCTTCAGCAGATCCCCTGGACTGGGTAAGTGTGGCCAGGAAGGATGTTATAGATTAGAAGCCTTGAAAAGCCCAGTTTCTTCTTTTAATTTGGTTTTGGGATGTTTTTTAATGTTTATTTTGTTTTTGTAAACCAAAGAAACAAAACAAAATTTGTGAAACATCCTAATAAATTAAATTAAAAAACAAAATGTATTTTTTCCCAACATATTCCTAATAGATACAGATACAGGTATAGATATAGGTATATATGTTATGAACTTAAACAATGTATGCTGGAGACTTATTCCTTTATACTACAAAACCCCTGGATATATTTGGCTTGAAGAATTTTTGTCTTATACAACACAAAATATATTCAGGCCAGCTCAGGGTACAGTCAATTCTTTGTTGAAGAGATTTGCTCTTTAAAATCATTTTTTGAACACCTTCAAAATTTCACAGAGTAGAAACATAAGTGTTTTGGTGGAGTAGTTCAGATGGAAGAATTTGAAATCTTGAGATTGGATTACTATAGGTATTTTCCTGAGAAAGGAAATAATGTGAAAAACTGAAATAATAATACTGTGAGGGATTCATTTCTATCCCTCTACTAGTGACAGTTTCTGTATGCCACCAAATGATATCCTTCTAGCTCTAATACATTATAATAGGGATCAAACTGCCTTCAGTCAGAATGCCCTTTGGATAAAATTGTGCTAAACTGTAAAGAGAAAGTGAAGCAAAATTACTCCAAAACTAAGCTCAATAATAGAGAATTTATTTTCCTTTACCCAAATTGAAAATACTTTCTAGAGATCAACTATTCCAGGAGTTTCCAACTCTGGTCCTCAAGAGCTGCAAATAGGCCTGATGTTCAGGATATGCACAATGAATATGCATGAGATAGATTTGCATGAATTGCCTCCATTGTATGCAATGAACTATTTTACTAATCAATAATTTATATAGGGTTTCCAGCTGGCTTCAGATTCACCCAGCAGGGTTGATCCAGTCTAGGGTTTAATGCATTGCACGGAAGGACTTGTATTCTCAGGAAATGCAATAGTTTGGAGGTCGCCAACTCTGGTTTTCATTGCTTCCATTGTATGCAAATATATCTCATGCATATTTATTATAGATATCCTGAAAAACAGACCTGTTGTAGCACTTGAGGACTGGTGTTGCCAACCTCTACAATAGGAAAATCAGAACTATAAATCATTGAATGCAATGGAATAAATCCAGGACTGGATCATCCCTGTCAACCAAACATGGAACAAATTGGTAATCCTACATTTTCATTTTCCTTGATGATGCTTACTTACAGGTCTAAGCAATTAGACTGGCACCTTCATAAAAGCTTTCCCAATTTGTAGGTTTGCACCTAAAATACTGATTTAATTATTCCTTTAAACATTCTATAAATGAAAGGTCATAAACTGTCATCTGCAATTTGCATATGAATATTTTCCCCTTGGGACAGAGTGACCCTGGGTGCTCTTTCTTCAAACCTGTGTGGGAGCAGGCATGGAGCCTAGTCCACTTAAATCCCAAAGAGAGAGCGAAATCTCTGTAGGCAGGATTGAGCTGGGGTAGAAAAAGATTGTAAGCCAAACTGGGTTGAGAATAGGGATGTGCAGAAGAAAAAAAAAATCTTTTGTTTTCAGTTCATCTTCAGGAGGGATTTTTTCCATGAATTTTCGTTTGTGGATTGTTTAATTCATTTTCATTCATGAGAAAAAATGAATCAAACAATTAAAAAAAATTGGGCAAAAAACAAAAATGAGGCCTCCCAGGGTCTCTTGTCCACCCACCCAAAAAAATGATGGGGACAAGATCCCACTCATCCCCACTTACCTGCTCCGGTGGGGATCTGCCAGCTTTGGCCTAGGCCCAGGTCGAAGCCTCAGCCTTATGAAGGCCGAGGCACAGTAGGTCATTGCAACCATGGTCTACTGAAGGCCAAAGCTTTGGCCTGAGCTGGAGGATGGGTCATGACGCCGGGGCCTTGTCCTAGCCTGGTGCCTGATGCTATGACCTGACCTAGAGGTCAGGTCCTGACGCTGAGGTCTCAGCCCAGACACAGGCCCAACACCGGGGGCATCACCAGGAAGATGTGTCCTGATGCAAGGGCCTCAGTCCTGGATCAGGCCCAGGCCTCAGAGCCTCCTCTTCATCTTCTTTGTTCTTTGGTACTTGCAAGCCAAATGACTCCGTCCGCTGGGGTCTCACTGAAGTTAATTATCTCCGGCATATTCACCCCAGCAGGCGGCTCCGTTTTGATGTATGGCACATGTGTACATCAAGATGGCTGGGCCATGACACCAAGGCCTCAGCCTCACCAGGACCCAGGCATGATGCCGCAACCTGACCCGGAGTCCAGGTCTTGATGCCAAGGCCTCAGCTGGACCAAGGCCCAGTGGACAGCATCATTTGGAATACAAGTGCCAAAAAATGAAGAGGGTCAAGAAGAGGCTCCAAGACCTAGGCAACGGACAGCCTCCTGGCCAAAGCACCAGTGTCAGGCTTGGGTCCAGGCCAAGGCCCTGGATTCAGGACCTGGCCTCCACGTCGGGTTGTGGCATCGAGCCTGGGCCTGAGCTGAGGACCTGATGCCTGGACCCAGCCTTTAGGTCAGGTTGTGGCATCAACTGGAGTCTGGTCTAAAGCCCCGGCATCGGGATCAGGGTTCTGGGTTGGGTTGTGGCATCAGACAGAGCCCAAGGCCCAGCCTAGGTTGAGGCCCCAGCATCAGGACCCAGCTTACGAGTCAGGTCGTGGCATCAGGTCCCCGGCGTTGGACCCAGCTTTTGGGTCAGATCATAGCATTGGAACTAGGTCTGTGGCAAGGCCCTGTCATAAGATCCAGGCCTCTGGGCCAGGTCATGGCATCAAGCAGGGGCTTTTGGCAAGTCTTGGGGGACCCTCCTGACCCCCACAAGACTTGCCAAAAGTCCAGCGGGGTTCTGGGAGCGACCTCCTGCACGCGGACCATCGGCTGCCAGTATTCAAAATGGCGCAGATAGCCTTTGCCCTTACTATGTCACAGGGGCTACCGGTGCCATTGGTCAGCCCCTGTCACATGGTAGGAGCACAAGATGGTGCCGGCCATCCAGTGCTCCCAGCATGTGACAGGATCCGGCCAATGGCACGGATACCCTGTCACATGGTAAGGGCAAAGGGCCATCGGTGCCATTTTGATTAGTGGCAGCCGACGGCCCAGGAGCGGGAGGATGGCCCGGAGTGGGAGATCACTCCTGGGACCCCCACTGGACCACCAGGTACCTGTGAAAAGTTTTTGGGGGGGTCAGGAGGGTGGGGGAAGCTAAGGGGTTAGCTTTAAAGGGTCGGGGTGGGTTTTTTATTTATTGGCTGGGGCGATACAACTGATTGGGGGGACCAATTTATGGGTTTTTGAACTATTTGGAACTTGAAGTTGAGCAACAATGGTACCAAAGCTGATGATTTTCAAGGTATGGACAACTGTGGAATAGTGGTCTCTAAAGTGTTGAGAAGCCACCAGAGGTAGCAGTAGTGAGTAGAGATGAAGCCCAGCTAGACTTGGAGTACCTCAGGACACTGGAACAGCAATCTCTCAATAGCTGTGCTGCAGTGGAGAGAAACTGAGATAGTGAGTACAGTGGAGCATACACAGGGTTTTGGAATAGAGCCTTGTTTGTTGATTACTCACACAGTGGTTTCTCCCGGAAGGTAACACTGAAGCTGGAATAGAGGCAGGCCTTCGAGGAGCGAGTACCTGGTTCCAGGGAACAGCTCTGAGAGAATATAGATGGTAACTCACTATGGTGTAGGCAGTGTTTTTTTCCAAGCAGAAGTGAGCTCAGGCAGCGAGCCTGGGAACATGGGCCCTCGAGGAGCGAGTATCGGTTCCAGACAGTGACCTGAAAGAAAAGAGAGAAGCCCCCGAGGAGCAGGTACCCCGATAGAGTAAGTCCAATTAAGGAGAGGCAGAGTAGCTAGGTACGGAGAGTGAATCCCATCCGTAAGGAGTCCCTTGCTAACTCATTTAGCTAGCAAACAGAATAGGCTTTTGTATCCGGGATGCGTGACGTCATCACAGGGGGATGCCCCTGAGATTCGTGCCAAAGAAAGAATAAGAATCAGGGCCACGCAGCGAGCGCGCCCTATGGCAGCTGAACAACTTGGCGGGATGCAGCGCTCAAGCTGGACCGGGGACGCCGGAGAGGATGGCAGGCAGAAGCCGTGGCAGCCAGACATCCATCAACCACGAGAGGAGTCGCCAAAGAGGTAAGGAGGATGGAGTGGAGACGTCGGGCAGCGACAGTCGTAACACCTGAGGCATGATCTGAGGCTGAGTTCTAGCCACCGAAGTCAAGTTAATGGCCTAGGCTGCATTCTAGTGACCAAGGTCCATAACCTATGTCCAAGGTCTTGCCCCAGACATTATGCCAGGGCATGGCTGATGCCAGGTATCATCATTGAGACTCAAACCTAGGCCCATGCCTTGGACCAGGTCCCCTCACTGAGTCTGGGGCCTAGTGAAGGGACCCAGCCTTGGCTAGGCCCTGACAATAGGCCTAGACCTAGGCTTCAGTGTCTGGAATTTGGCATTGGGTCCAGGTCTAGGCCTGGCATCAGCAAAAGGAACTGGACTTTGTTAGGCCTATCATCAGACATAAGCTTGGGCTTGAGCCTTGGCAATTGGAACCTGGCCTCAGACCAGGCCCCAGAATCTGTCCTAGTCCTAAATCTATTTCTGGGCCTCAGCAACCAGGGCTCAGCCTTGGCCAGGACCCTGCATCTGATCCAGTGCTGGACTTAGGTCTGGGCTTCATTGACTGGGACCCATAGTTGAGTTGTGCCCCAGCATCAAGCACAGACTTAAGCCCAAGCCCCAGCCTTAGTAACTGAGATCCAGCCTTAGTCTAGTCCTTTTTTTGACCTTGGCCCAAGCCTTGAGCCTAGGCTTCCAGCGTAGGCCTGGGACTCAGTGATAAGGACACAGCCTTGAACCAGACAGACCTGGGCCTCAGTGACTAATATCCAGCCATATCCAGGCCCTGATATTGGAGTCAGGCCTAGTCCTAGGCCTGTATCTTGGCATCCAAGACCTTGTCCCAGCCTGGACACATTGTCGGACCCAGGACCAACCCTCAGAATGGGCTCAGGCCCAGGCCTCAGTGATGGCACACAGCCTTAACCAGGACCCAGCTTGTGGCTTGGGCCTAGGTCTGGGCCTCAGTGACTGGACCTGGCTTTGGGCCAGGACCTAGGGGCAAGGTCTGGTCCCATTTGAGGTACTTATTTTCATATATATATATATATATATATATATATGATAATATCCCCAACATTTTGTGTATTATCATCCAAGGCAAGTTTTTCATTTTATACTATTTGTACTATCCCAAAATAGCCTCATTTGTTGTATTTCTGTAATTTGTTCAATATGAATACATATCCCTAATTTCTGCTGCTGCTACCAACCAATACATCTCCTCCCAGTTTTCTCCTTCGATTCTGCCCCTCCAGGACCCTTTTATCATATATTTTCTTCATCACTAGACAGGAGTGATTCTTGGTCACTTTTTCCCCACCAGTAGTACACTTAGAAATGGTGCTGGCAGACAAAGGTCTGTACAATTTTTTTTATTTCTTCTGAAAATGTTAACAGGCGTCTCCCAATAGTATATTTGGGCAGAGCAAAGCAGTGAAAAACATGAAATAACCTTAGATAAACCAGCATTAAAAAAAACAAAACAGTTAAACACTTTCCTGATGAATGACTACAGTTAGCTATCACAATCAGTAAGAGATTTAAACACAGTCTTCGGTTATATACCAAGTAGTAAGAGATTTAAATGCAATCTTACATAGAGGAACTAGGGAATTACTAAATACAAAATCAGGAATAACAAGTCCAACCAAACACATCTAAAGTACTCTGCTTTGAAAAAGAATTTAAAATCCTAAGAAAAAAGATGAGAAAATGATCTAACCTGAAGCATAGAGAGCCTCTCAGGGAATATCTACTCAGCAGCAGCTACCTTGGTAATCTCAGAGATTAGAAGACAACCTTGAAATGGAAAAAAAAAAGCAAAATACATGAAAAATAAACCTAATTTAGAGGGGCCCATAAATAACAATTCTTTCTGGAATTCATGGAAGGGACTCAAACCTGAAATCAAACCTCATTACCTAGATAAGCTCAGAAAAGCCTGGGGACCTGAAATGAAATAGATAATATAGCAATGTACAAGTTCAGGAAGCACATGCACAAATATTTAACCTGATTCTAGTTTCTGGCCAATTCTTTGAACATGGGAGATATGACTAAGCAAATAATTACAGAGGGAGTTTTATCAACAGTAATAACAGCAAGCTCTTCTGTAGTATGCTCATCAAGCAAATACTACAATTCCAAATGAATAATTCAGACTTACACAGCAGTCAGACTGGATTCCTCCTCAAGCATCTAACCATTGATCATATCTTTATCTTACATGCACTGATTAACATGCATATAAAAACACTTCTTTAAAGAGAATATTTGCATATTGTTTTGTTTCAGTTTGTTTTTCTTTTCATTTCACATTGCTTAGTTTTAATGCACACTGGAGGTAATTTTCAAAGGAGTTATGTGGAAAATTGCTATCGCAGCAATTTTCAAAAGCCAGCTTATACTCATGAAGTGCATTTTCAAGAGTAAAGCTCAGTTTTAAGAATGTAAATCCTTTTAAGAAATTGCTCCCATACTTTTAGTGTGCATTAAAACCCATTTAATGCATGTTCACCTGATTTAATGCACACACAATCAATTTTGTTCATGATAATCATTCACATTAGAAAATGAAATGTGCACCAAACAAACAGCTTGTTATTCTATCAGCATTCCATTCTCAGCCTTAAATTGCTAAAAACTTAAATTGGGGAAGAAGCTATGATAAAATTAAATCCATCCATTGATCCATCAGCTGTAAAGTAAATATAAGCATAAAGAAAGGTTCAATCCGGCCTAAAGAAGAGTAGGACGGAAATGTAGCCTGAGCCCCACCCTTTTCAATATCTATTTCAATGACCTCTCCATACAATTGGAGAAATCCTCAGTCACAGGACTGAAATAAAACATCTCAGAGATCCCACTGCCTGCTGCATGCTCCTTCTCTTGAAAGTCTGCAAGAAAACTGAAATCTATTAGAGACTTAGTGCAAATCATTTGCCCTGAAAATGAATCTATAAAAGACAAAGCGTTGCATTTGGCAGTCCCTGGGCTCCTCCATGACCTGGCACATTTACTTACCAGGCTGGGTTCCAGCCACCATGCTCTGGTGCCATCAAGCTGCTCCTCTCCTTGATGTATTGGGATGCCACCAATGCTCCTCATGGCAAGGACTCCAGCATCGCTCCCCAGGCTTTCCTAAGGCAGGTGCTTGTCCAACATCCCAGCAGCACCCTTTGATGACCTTATACTGGAAGGCCTATAGAAGGCCCTCTGGAGCAACCTTTTCTTGCCTCAGCAACAGGTATCCTACAGTCCTTGTAGTGTGAGGGGCCTTAGCGTTCCCAGTCTGCATTCTCTAGTACCTGTGTTCTTGTATTCAGTTCTAGCATCTTCGTTCTTCAGTTCTTGTGATGCTCATCTCATTCATCAGTTCCCATGGTCAGTCTTCAGTTCTTTAGTTCTTCATTGTGCCTTGCCTCCTGTGTTGCTCTTCATCTTCCTGCCTTGCCTCTCTGACCCTCCTTTCCCTTGGATGGATAACTGGTATTGACTTGGACTGAATTCTGGATTTCCTTGATCGCTGCCTGCCTCTGACCTCTGCTTGCCTCCTGGACATCCCTGAATGCATGGGTCTGCCTCTGACTTCGCTTGTACATCTGAGCCTCTTTGATGGATCTTCTGACCTTCAGCAGAGGTCCCCACCAACGGCCTGCTGGTCCCAGCTTCCAAAGGCTCAATCCGAGGGGAATGTGGGCTTGTATAGGAAAAGCTCCAGCTGGACCTCTGCCTCATCAGACTTCTCCAGCCAACAGTGGGGAACTGCAGGGATCTACCCTGCAGGTTGTGCCAATTCTACCTCAGTCCAAGGGTCCACACCCAAGCCCACCACACAAACATTATGATATTCCAGGAATAGTTAAACAAACAAAATTCAGATTTTGCTTAAATAACCTATAAATTGAATGTACATTAGATTACCTTGGCCTGACACTGCTCTCTTGTATTTCTGTCTTGTATTTACTAGATTTTTGTTGTAAAGAAGTTACTGTTGACAGTCTATTTCTAATATAACTCATTGTTTCTAAAAATGAAATAAACTAGTTTGAAAAAAACGTGTTTGGAAGCACCAGCCAACCAATTTTCTTATAGGGGAGTTAGTCTGAGATCTATGATAAATCCAAAACTATACAGAATAGATACTGCAATAGAAACCTTGCACCTCTTCTTCATGAAAGAGATATTCTGAGGGGGAGTAGTGAAAGCCATTTCCAGGAGTTTTGCTGCCAGAAACTGGCTTTTTTATTACTGTTCACCCTATACTAAAGTAAAAGTACATTTGTATGTCAACTTTTACTCATGCATCTTTGGAGACATTTAAAGGATGGGATAAGGTCAGGAGAGGCACTTCCCTAAGTAATTTTGAATAATTGAAACTACTCAGTTTTGTCTAGAAAAAAAGTGCTCACAAAATTCAGATGCAAATTTGGGTAGGTCCTTCATGAGGCAATAATCATAGCAAAGCTACCCATATCATTTTGCTTTAATTATTCCCATGGAGTGCTGGACTTCGAGGAAGGGAGGATTCTTTCTTAGAACCATTAATCCCAATACCTGCAATTTAAACCAGATTCCTTCTCGACTGCTAAAGATTTTTGGCTAAGTAAAAGCAGATCTGTCATGTCATCTACTATAAACTTGCTCCTTTGGCTCTAAAAACAGCCATAGTTAAATTGAATTTCAAAGGTCACCTAGACCGGAAGAATAGTCAAACTGTCATCTGGTATCTAATGTCTTTTTGTCTGAATTGGTTAAGAAAGTGGTATATTAAAAGTTGTTGGATTATTAGACTATGGATAAAACCTTTCATCCCTCTGTCAGGCTTATCATAGAATCATAGTACTGAAACTATGTTACTCAAATTGCTAGATAGTATCGAGGTGCAAGCTGATAAGGGTAAATATGCTTTATTGATTCAAATAAACCTTTTAGTAGTTTATTGATTAGACAAGCCGTTAAGCCCGTTAAAACGAGCAAGATGTTTGTTCCAAATGCCAGCTAAGTGTTGTGTGTGGAGGTGTCAGGATGTGTACTCTTCCCCCTCCACCCTCTCTCCCTTTGCCCTCCCCTTGCATCCAATGCTCCCTCCTCCAGCTCCCCTCTCCTCTTCTGCTGTCCTATCTCCCCAACCCCCTCCCCCTTTCACTTTCCCACTACTCCTTCTCATCTCTCACATTCTCCCAATGTCCCTCCTTTCTTCCACAGGTCCTCTCCTGCAGCCCCTTCCCATTCTATCCCCCGCTGGTCTGCCCCTGCAGCCCCCCTCTCCCATTCTTCCATTATACTCCCCTTTACCTCACTGCTCCTTACTCTTCCTTATTCTCCCACTCCTCCTCCTCTGGCCCTCCCCTTTCCTCTTACTATCTTCCTCCCCTTCCACCCTCTCTCCCTTTACACTCCCCTTGCATGCACATCCGTCAGAGTCGCAGGTCTCTCTCTCTCTCTCTCTCTCTCTCTCTCTCTCATGCACGCGCGCCTCACTAAAGCCCTCACACGACTCCATTTCCTCCCAGCGCCGCTCCGCTCTGACCGATGTGCTCTCTCGCCCACGCATGCGTGGTAGAGTTGCTCTCTACTGCGCATTTGCGGGCCGTCGGTCAGAACCCATTTATAAGGTAGATGATTGTCAGTGCTGGGAATCAGAGGGTTGCTGTTGGCCTGGTTTATCTCATTCCTAAAATATAGATCCAAAATTATATGCTGGGAAGGAGCTTATTCATTTTAAGGAACATCCTTGTTCATCCTCGCTCATTACTATCACCTATGCTTTTTAATGTGTAGCTAGCCCTACTAGCCAGTGATCTAGAAGTCTGATGTGATATGTTTTATATTAGTAAAAAGATATCCAGCTATTTTTTTTTTGTAGGTAAAGGCCCGGTCACAACTAACAAACATCTGAATGGCTGTCTGGCCATGATTTCTCAATGGCTTACCTAGAATAAGTTAAAACTGAACCCTAGAAAATATACTTTTGTATTGATTGATTGATCTCCAGGATGCTGTTTCTCCCCCCCCCCCCCCCCCCAAGTTTGCTGATTGTGTTTTGCAGCTGTCTACAATGGTCCTTAGTTTGGAGATTTTCCTGGATATATATTTACATTTTGGCGGTTGCTCAAGCACATGTGTGCGATAAATAAATTGCATTTTTATTTTGATTATTCATATCTGGCCATGATTACCCATGCAATATTTACAAACAAGATAAATTATTGTTACTTTCTTTTAGGGATTTCCAAATTGCTTGAAAATACAGCAGTGACTGCTGACAGGTGCAAAAAAAGTATGATCATATAAATTCTATTTTGTATGGATTACATTGGCTCTCTGTGGAATCCCCGTTAAATTTAAGGTCTTTTGTTTACTTTTTATATGTTTAAATAGGGTGAGTCACAATAGTTATCCTCTCATTTATCATAATACACTCCACATAGACAATTAAGATCACACCAGAAAGGATTTCTATCACTATTTATCCAGAGGGCAGTTATCATATATTAGACACCAAGGAAGTAAGTTTCCAATGATTTTACACACATAAATTTAAAAAAAAAAAATATATATATATATATATAATTTTTTTTAGGCACTACAAAGCAGGTTATATTCAGGTATTTACTTATCTCTGTGTCTATGGGAAAATTGCCTAGTAAAAGAGCCCCTAAGCTCATACCTGAGGCAATGGAGCCCCTAAGCTTATACCTGAGGCAATGGAGGGTGAAGTTATTTGCCCAAGGTTACAAGATACATCAGTAGAATTTGAATTCTTACCTCCATGGGTCACAAGCTTACTGCTCTAACCACTAGACTATTCCATCACTCGTTACTCTCTGCCTCCACTTTACATGTGTTAAATGGACTTTTGAAAATTACTATTATTATATGCTACTTTTATACACGTAGCTCCTTTAAAAATTCACTCCACTGTGAATGTGCTGATTTCTTTTGCACACACAAAGTCTGCGGCAGTGACCAAGCAGAAAAGGTTCAGCCTGATGTTCTCTGCAATCTGTCTCTGGAGTTATTAGTACCTGCAGATTAGTGCACTGTAGTGCACTGTAGAGAGTGAGACTTTTCTTAACTCCTGTTCACTACTTTTCTCTTTACTACTCAACCCATTAAACAGACAAAATTGCAAAGTCTCTTTCTCATTGACATACCGGAACAGTAACGTTGAAACAGCTGTGCAAGAGCACATGTATGCACGTATGTCAGCTTGCATCCAGAGACGCATTTATTTTATAACATATGTGTCCAAATGTGCACGTTATAAAATATGCTGACTGCATGTATATTTGCACACAATTCTATATGGACGCATGCATGTGTGTGAAAATGCTGTCTCTATCATATAAATGGGGGTCATTTTATAAGGTACGCACACCAACGCCATACATGTTTTCTCTATTCCTAGTTTGCCCAGTTTAGGGAGAGCACTTACAAACCTCCCTAAATTTATAGCAATCCTTCCCCCCTATTAGTCCCTACACTTAAAAACCTGCTTCTGGCCTAAATTATTTTAATTTAGTACTTAAATCTCCTCCATAGCAGAAGTTAATTTTCACAGTGGGGGACTACTTATCTGGCTAACTAGCTAGTCACCTAAGTGGGAGCAGTGAGAGGAGAGGATCACCTTGCTGGTGGCTGAAAAGAATATGCAAGTACTGCTTGGGGAAATTTTTAAAACTTAATAGTATTGGGAGAAGTCAACTATTGCAGTATATTATTTAGTGTGTTTGTGTGTCTGTATTGAATAGGTAATCAAAAAGGCAGGCAAAAAACAGAAGTTTGTATGCTTTGTAATAAATAGTCAGAAAGGCAGGCAAATAACCTTAGTTTGTTTTGTATTAAATAGGTAGTCAGAAAGGCAGGCAAAAAACAGAAGTTTGTGTGTTTTGTATTAAATAGGTAGTCATAGAGACAGTAAAAAAAAAAAATGTTTCTGTGTTTGTATTTCCCAACTCTCCCACCCTCTTCCACCCACCCCTAGCTCATCCTTTAATTTATAGGCAGATGGAGGAGTGAAAGAGAACTGTTTGGAGAGGCTGAGAACTATCTGCATACCGGGGGTAAGGGTTTTTCCCTGGCCCCGATGGAGTTGCCATACCACGCCCTCCCGTGTGACATCGACCGCTGGGTCCTTGAAAGCCGAAGCACTTCGAAACTCCTTTGAGGAGTGAAAGAGAACTGTTTGGAGAGGCTGAGAACTATCTGCATACCGGGGTTAAGGGTTTTTCCCTGGCCCCGATGGAGTTGCCATACCATGCCCTCCCGTGTGACGTCGACCGCTGGGTCCTTGAGAATCGGACCTCAGCGACGCATCTCGTCCATCGGTGCGTCACCTAAGCCGCGCGCGCCCCTTCGGCGCGCACGACTTAGCTCCGACTTTGCTCAAGACTTTGCCAAGAATTGGACGGTTTCTCTCCCACTTCTCCCCGAAGGGCAGGTAATTGCTAATATAGAAGATACGGTGAGGTAAGCCCGTTTGAATTCCTTCTGACTGTATAATGCCTCATACAAAGCAGAAAGGACGTTTGAGACAGGAGTCCTCTGCTGCTGACCCGAACACTCTCGCACAACTGAAAATAGAATGGTTTTTCTCACCGGTCACAGCTTCAACACCGGGTGAAAAGTCCGCAGAGGTTTTTGGTGGGGAACAAGGCCTAAACCTTATGGACTGCCAAACATCTCTAAGCCCAGGTGCACCTGTGACCCCCTTACCTCCTAATCCAGGAAAAAAACAGGACCTCGTCCATGAGAAACAGTCAAATGACCGGGGGACTCGGGAATCAGAGGGAGGAACTGGGGAGAGTACTGGGGAATCCCTTCGAGTAATCAGGGATTTGATGAAAGAACAAGAGAGGGGCAGGCGAAATATGTAGAATTTCGGAAGCCTGTCGTACAGGAATGGTGAAAACTGATTTTGAACTTCCTAAGTTAGATAGACCTGAATTTATAACTTTGGACTCCATATGGCAAGCTATTGTAATTTTAGAAAAATCAGTATCAATGCTAGCTACTAGTATGAATAAATCGCAAGATATGATACAAGCTATTGAACCAAGGGTGAAAATTCAAGAAGAACAAATCAAAGAAGTAACAAATAAAATATCTATAGTGCTGGAAATTCAATCAACTATGATACAATCAGAGAATATTATGAAAAGGAGACATGAAAACATGGAAAATAAATTAAGATATCTAAATTTAAGAGTCCTTAACTTTCCTAGTGTTAAGTTGATCTCCCCAAAGGAACAGTTTAAAAAATACCTTAATGATAATTTGATGATATCAGGTGATAAGGTACCAGAGATATTAAAAATTTATTTTGTTCCTATTTCTAAAAGTACACAGGAGTTAAAAACTGGTGAGTTAAATATGAATTTGAATTTAGAAGCAGATTTAACTGCATACATAGAAGCACCAACAGAAGAATACATAGAACAAAGAGAAACCTTATTAGTCTCCTTTAAATATCCTACAGATAGGGATTTAGTTCTTAGAATTTTCTTAAAGAACCGTAATAAATTATATTACGGTCAAAAGGTATGGATATACCCCGATATAGTAAAAGATACCCAGACCCGAAGGAAAGTGTTTGTGGGGTTAGCAAAAGTAGCTAGAGATATTGGTGCCCAAGTTAACATTAGGTATCCCTGTAAATGCCTAATGAGGCATAAAGGAAACAGATATATTTTCTATGACCCTCGAGACATGGAAAAATATTTGGATAACAACAAAGAGGGACCAGATAACCAAACCAACAGGTGATAAAGGAATAAGCTGTTATATTCTTTGTTTAATTTGTATACACTGAAAGGTATTGTTCCCATTTTATTACTGTAATGGGCCCTTCATTTCTTTCTTTATACACTGTAAACAGATTATATGGTTTGCTATTAATTTTCCTCAAAGTTATGTGAATTGTGGATTATATATGTAGGTAAACCAATTGTTTGTTAAAAATGAAAATGATGATAAATAAAGAATTATAATTTATAGGCAGATGACACGTTCACATACACACACACACACACACACATGAAAAAAAAAATCAACCTTTAACTTAAATTCAGAAATTCCCCACACCTTATCAAGAGTTTAATCATTCCCTTGTAGGTCACTACCAGATATATAGTAAATACACTAATACATTTAAAGGATCCTAATTATACACACAGCAACCTACAAATTAACTAGGAAATGAACAAATTTAAGATGACGACAGCAGTCCAGCAGCAAGATAGATTCTCCTAGCCTTTTGCATCAAGTGTCACATGTATAATTTTTTACCCGCCATTGAGAGATTTTACATGTGTATCCCATGCAAATAGCTCCTGTCTCTTAGAGAATGAGTCCAATCTCTGGAAGCTAGAGTGGCAGACTTGGAAGACCTGAAGCAGACAGAGAGGTATATAGATGAGACTTTCATGGACATCATAGCCAAGTTCCAACTCCAGTCTGGAAGCCCTGGTGCTGCCTTGAAGGACGAAGGTCTCATGGTAGGAGAGCATCAAGCTGGTGCAGTAGAAAATGATCCTGTTCCTAGGTAGTATATTTTTCTCTTGCACTGAGGATATGTCTCCCAGATCTACTGCCCAGGAGGGAAAGGTTAGGCTGGCCATCATTCATTTGCATTCTCTCTCTATGACTCCAGCAATCTCCTTGCTCCCATCCCCTTATAATTCACAGCTCACAAACTTCTGCACTCTTAATCTACCCTCAGCTGAATTCCACATTTTAGAATCACAGCTGCAGTTATTCCTTACATACTGCCTCTAATGTGTGTGTTCCAGGCTTACCCTTGCCCTAATAGCAGGCTTACTGGAGAAGTTTGGCTGTAGAAGTAAAGAGAAAAGTCTGGAGCTTTTTAGTTTTGACATCCAACAATTGATGTAAATTTTCTGAGTCTCTGGGGGATATCAAGAGAGTTCCAAGGTATGACCCAAAGTGTAGCATCAGGAATATGGCAGCAAGCACAGTGGTGAAAAATAAAATGGAACTAGCATTGACAGGAGTTTTCCTAGGCACTATGAAAGGGCCAAGAGAAGGCCAGGCAGTGTTAATAATAGCAGCACAACTAGGCACTGAATTAGAAAGGAGGTGGGATGGGAAGAAAAAGGCTTTTTTCTCTTTATTAATTGTTTTCCTTTAGGGGACAGAACTCCCCAGTATACCTACGTGAGAAGCAGAGTAGGAGGAAAAGCCTGGGTAGTAAGAGAGAGTAGCCAAATAAGCAAGTCACTAACAGGACAAATAGAGAGGCAAGGTACAAGGAGCAGACTGGGTAGCAGCAGTGGCAAAAGATTCAAATGGAAGGTGTAAGAGAGGGGTTGAGCTGAAAAAGTAAGATAAACTAGAGGATGTTAGAGTTGCTCACTTAGAGGGGGCAGAGGCTGAGAGAGGAAGTCCTCTGGAGGGTGTAGAGGTTGAGAGAAAGAATTGCCTAGAAAGAGTGAAGGATCAAAGTGAATTGATTTATGGAGAGGGCTCAAACCCCTGCTAATTTTGTTTTTGTCATCCTCTTGGGTCATGTGAATTTTCAAGTTATAAAAATGGGGTCACATAGGCTAAACGTTTGAGAAATCTTGCTCTATGCCTTCAGAAATTTGATATCTTTGTGCTGTTTGTGATTCCTTGCACTGTGTGCCTTGGGGGTTATAAATGATGTTGTATTGTATTGTTTATGATTCCCCACACAGTGTATGAGAGGAATTTTTGCACACTCTGTAATTTGTACTGAGTGTAATATTGCAATGTACAACTGTAGTACATTCCATAGGCATAGGCTTGGGCTTTTGATTTCATTCACCTCCTGCCTCACCTTCATGATATATCTTGGGGCTTTGCTGCTTCTTCTTGCTGTATTACTCTAATCTTACCATTTCTGAATTTTCAACACCAGCACCACCGCTGCTGCCACTGCTCCATGTCATTCTTGGTACCCTATAGTACTTCCTTATCTGCTCTGGCTACCTTTGAGGTTCTTTCCATATCCCCTTCCCCTATTGTACTTGTTCATCCTTTGTCTTCCCCTAGCAATCCAATGTTTTGCATACTTACTGCATCATTCAAGAAACCTTTGGTCCTCCATACCAATCCTGTTACTGCTTTGCCCTTCTTAGTGCCTTGAGCTTTTTGTGTTGTTCTTTTTCTTGCCTAAGGTCTTGTGGTATATCTTGGGGCCTATCTGCCACTCTTCTTTCTGCATCATTCTGCTCCTACTGTTTCTGATTTTAATCACCAATGACCCTGCTATTTCTGCCTCTCCAAGCCACTCTTGGTACTTTAAAGTGTTTTTTTCTCTGCTCCAGCTGTGTTCAAGGTTCTTATTAAATCCCCTTACCCTATGTTACTTGCTGATTCTTGGTATTGCTTTGGGAACCTGATGCTTTTCACAGACCTCATCCAGCTATTTTAAATGGTTTCATGCTTTCTTAGACTTTGTGTTCAAACTCCCTTCCCTTATGGGTCTACGACTATTGGTTTTATCTCCTAGTTAGTCTTCAAAAGATTATACCACTGATTTTTCTTCTTAAGCTATTCATCCTCTCCAAAAAATACAAAATTCTGCCTACTGTCTTTTAACTAAAATCCCTACATGTAATAACATTAATGATCACTCCACTGATTACCAGTTAAATATCATGTCCAATACAAGCTAGCTATCACAATTCATTCCTTATGAAACAATATTCCCTCTCCATGGATTTCTGCTGTATTAAAATTTTACACATCTGGTCGAACATTAAGATCTTCACATCATAGATGTTCCCTCACTGAAGTTAGATTTTCTCATTAGATAAGAGAGAGCATATGCCTTCTCTACTGCCAGCCCTATATTTTGGAACTCACTCCTCCCAGAGATAAGATGTATTTTGGACAAAATGCTTTTCAAGAAAGCTCTCAAGACATACAGGCATACAGTGCAACAATACGAGATTCTCCACCCAATACTACTTGTATAATAAGAACTCCAGTGGCATATGTTATGTCATTTTGGTTGTTTTATATCTTATTTTTAAATTGCTATGGATGTTTTTATTTAACTTTGGAAAAATGGGTAAGAAATATTTTAAATGGATAAATAAATAAAAGGCACAGATAGCAGGAGTTCAGTACTCAAAACTAGGACCATGCTCCTCCAAATTACTGCTTCTTAAGTAATTAAGGCAGTATTTACATAAACTGATTCAGAAGAATCAAGTTCTGGATTCCCTGATTCACAGGATATTAAACAGCTAATGGCTAGAAAGATTTGGTACATTTAGTCAATAACATCTTAGCCTTAAGTAGGAAGATGGAGGAGGCAGATAATACTGACAAGAGATTATACCATGCATAGGAGAACAACCCCAAGCCTGAACTACCAGCCTCTTCCCCAGGGATTTCCATCAGCCCTTCTCCAGTGATTTCTATTGGCTTCTCCCTTCCTAGGGTTTGTATCTATTTTAGTTGGTGTTCTTTTCCCCTCATATGGAGACTTTTGGTGTTCTTGCCATTGTCAATGGATGCTTTGTGCCTCTCGTGATGCTATAGCTCTTCATGCCACTTTATATGATACTTCAACTCTCTATTGCTGATTTGGAGTTTTTCCTTCCACTTTTAGTACTCCATTCCTCCATCATGATGCCTTGAGCTGTTCATTCCACACTTGGTTTCAATTTGTGTCTCTCATGCTGCCTTGGGGGATTATTCCATGGTTATGGGTACCCTTTGCCCCTCTTTTAGATGCTTGGGGTGTTCTGGCCTTTACTGTTGCTACTTTGCTCCTTTCATGTTGCCTTGGAGAACTCCTGCCACTTCTGGTACTGTTTTGCCTTATTACAGGTCATTGGGCTATTTATTTCTTTATTTAAATTTCTTATGTTCCTCAGATTTCGTAAATGATACTAAGCAAATTATAAAATAACCATTAGACCTCATATCACCCTACAATCACTTTATCCTTAATTCACTAAAAACATAAAAACTAAAATAATAAACACACTGGGCCAGATTTTAAAAGGGTTACGCGCATAAGGTACGCGCGTAACCCTTCTAAAATGGCCCTGCGTGCGCCGAGCTTATATTGCATAGGCTTCCAGCGTGCACAAAGCCCCGGGATGCACGTATGTCCCTAGGCTTTCTTGGGGTGGGCGTGTCGGGTGACATTATGCGATCGGCGCATCATCCGGGGGCGTGTTGGGGGGCGTGACGCGGTTGGCACGTCATCCGGGGGCGGTGCTGTTGGCTTGGTTTTGGCCCAGGGGCATTCCGGGGGTGTGGCTGCGGCCTCTGGACCAGCCCCCGGACCGGAACTTGGTGCCGGGCAGCCAGCCCGGTGCATGCAAAGTTACACCTGCATTTGAGCAGCTGTAACTTCTGCGACAAAGGTAGGACGGGGTTTAGATAGGGCTGGGGGGCTGGGTTAGGTAGGGGAAGGTGGGGGGAGGTGGAAGGAACCCTCTGAGGCTGCTCCGATTTCGGAGCGGCCTCGGATGGAACGGGCAGTGCATGCAGGGCTCGGCACGTGCAAGTTGCACAAATGTGCACCCCCTTGCGCGCGCCGACCCCAAGATACACACGGCTACGCGCGTATCTTATAAAGTACGTGCTCGTATAGATTTAGAAAATCTACCCCACTATGAATTCTTCATAAAAATACAGTCTGAAACAAATACATTTTTAACCTTTTATGGAAAGTCTTGTAATCTTCCATCAATCACATATCAAATAACAAAGATTTCCATAAAAGTGAACCTGCATCCAAAATTGCATGCCAACTAGTCTCTTGTAAGCAAATGTCTCTTATTTTTGGCATCTATAAACAAATACATTTATAAATAAGAACTTATACATTTTACAACAGCTTTCAACTGGAGTTGTAGAGACTACCAGGTATATAACAATGCCTCCAGATCTCTAACAACTTCAGAGAACTAGATATGTATTCCATATATAAATAAAATGGGCAACAGGTCAGGAATTGGAATATGTATAACTGATAACATTTCATTTTTCTTTAGGTTAAAAACATACACATTTTTA
Source organism: Rhinatrema bivittatum (assembly GCF_901001135.1). Classification (NCBI taxonomy): domain Eukaryota; kingdom Metazoa; phylum Chordata; class Amphibia; order Gymnophiona; family Rhinatrematidae; genus Rhinatrema; species Rhinatrema bivittatum. Next base: position 246,031,328 of record NC_042615.1, read on the forward strand.
CAAATACACCCAGAAATAGTGTATAAGCATTTTAAAGTCGTTATGAAGGCAGTGGAAACACAGTCATCTATTGGAAATAAAAGCTGAATATCATCATTGTAAACATTAAATTCTAGTCTGAGAGACCAGAAAAAAAATTACAAAATGGTTGAGTATAGATATTAAATATCAATGATAAGGCAGACCCCTGAGGAACCCCAGTCTATTGGTTTTCAACTTGAAGGCTGCATCACAATTTTCACCATTTGCTGTTGACCATATAAAAATGATATAATCCACTGAATGGCTTTCCATCCTATTCCCAATCTCTACAACTGAGAGAGGCAACTCACCCAAAGATGAGATTTGTGCAATGTTCTATCCACCTAGCTTGATGTTACCCAGGTAGAGTGTCCATCAAGCTAGGTTGAGAGAACCTTGCACAAATATCATCTTGGAGTGAGTTTCCTCACTCCGAAGGTCATCAAATCTTCACAAGAGACCACTGTTCTGTTTGTATGTCTCACGTTGAATGTCAAAGTGGCCCCTAACCCCCTATACTAATACCTAAACTTCACCTCGAGTTACTAGGTCGGCCTCCCATAGGGATACAAATACCTATCTAGGGAGAGGACATTATGGCTAGTCTCTCTCTCTCACACACATATCCTCTATGCAATAAGTGCCAGACAACAGGTCTGGCACTTATTGCAAAGTCTGAAAACATTATCACAATTTGCCCTAACTTAGCTCTTTGCATAGGCAATTAGCACAAATTGTGATAAACTGTCTATTAACATAAACCATACCCCTTTTGCTATCACATGTGATACTCATCACATTTTGATAAATCCAGGCCTTAGTTGGATAAGAATTAGATATTTTTCCAACAGTTTCTATAATGTAGGAAGATTATATATTGGCCTATAACTAGAAGGAATGTTAATAGGAAGACCCAGTTTTAATAACGGGTCACAAAACTACCTTTTTAAAAGAATTAGGGACCATACCCTCTGATAGGATATTAATTCAGTCTTGGTGCATTGGCATACCCTTTTATCCTTTTGATAATGGCTACCCCAAGTTTAAATTAGAAATAATTAGAAAACCCCAATTTCAGAGTCCAAAATATGCCACATTGCTTCCCCCATGGATTATTACAGGAAACAAATGCACAAATAAAATGAATAAACAAAAAAATAATAATCATTTGAAATGAATGACTGTGACCTCCAAAATGAAAAAAAAAATTAAAACACATTTTTACCTCTGCACTGTAATATAAACAATATTGATTTTGCTGGTCATGAACCTTTAATTCTTATAGCGTTCCTGCTGCCAATTCCCTCTCACAATATGTTGCTGAATTTCCTGCCTAAGCCTAACCACATGAAAAATGTTCCATGGTTTTTACCTGATCCTCTATTTGCATTCTAGTCCAATCAAGTTCCTGTTTGCTACCTCTGAATAGAAGAGTAGAAGGAATAACAGTGACCATGTTAACAGCATTTGAATTTTAATGTGACCAGGGCCCCACTAACACTTTTTTACATTTTAAAAATTATCATGTTGCATTTTATTTTGATAATCTAGCTGCATATTTCTATACTACTGTACTGAACTGTAACTATGACAAAGATTCTTTGCTATAGAAAATTTCCAGTTTTAAATTATTATTAGATAACAGGGCATTACTTTTCATATTAGCACATCACTACTTACCATGTGGCAGTGTTTGAGTATAAGGCTCATAGCATACTTTTCATATTTTGTCCCAAGAAGCCTTTGACCCATTTGGCTTGCCAGTTTTGCTGCTGCTTTCATTTGAAGTTTGAATATGTTTTATGAAGAGCATACGAGTATAATGTAGCCAATCTTCCTTCAAGCCTGGCTTTTCAACTTCTTTAAACAAGCATCATTACATGTGTGTCCTTCTCCCTTTCCAGTAACAGCCAATCTCTTTATGTGTGAAAAACACAGCCTTACAATTTTTACTTTAATTACAGCATATGCTGCAGTTTCTGTTTTCTTGTAACAGGTGCACATCCTTTTCAACTGTTTTGTTGCTCACAGATTTCTCAGAAGTGCCAGCAAAGATGAGCTTGGCTTCTGACAAAAGAAGGAAATCTCAGAAGATCTTCACTTGGAATGACACATATGAAACAAATGCTAAACCTGTTAGCTCATGGAGGATTGTTTAGTTTAGCATCACACTGTGTAATTGACTATCCCTGTTTGGGAAAACAACCATTGAAAGAAAATCCCTTTTAACAATAATTAATGTTTTTACTCAGTAGAAGAACCAAAAACTGCAAGAAGCCAGATAACTTTAAAATCTAACTGATTATGGCATAGATTAATTAAAATATTATAAATAAAGCAGAAATATGGCACATTAGTATCTGCAATAAAAAAAATGGGTGTGGTTAGGGACATTTCTAATATACCACATTGGGGTAGATTTTTAAAGTTATGCGAACAAATATATGCCCAATTTTATAACATGTGTGCGCTGCCTCGCGCATGTTATAAAATCCAGGGTCGGCGCGCAGGGGGCGTTCCGAGCCAAGCAGCCTGCCTCCGTTCTCTCCGAGGCCGCTCCGAAATCAGAGCGTCCTTGAAGGGAACTTATTTTCCAGACCCCCACCTTCTCCTCCCTTCCCCTACCTAACCTACCCCCCAGCCCTAACTAAATCCCCCCTACCTTTGTTCAGAAAGTTACGCCTGCCCGAGGCAGGCATAACTTAAGCGCCGGCTGGCTGCCAGTGCGCCATTCCACGGGCTGGGGTGCTGGTTCAGAGGCCTCAGCAATGCCCCCGGAACGCCCCCGGGCCAGCACCACACCCATGGCCCTGCCCCCGGAATGCCCCAAATGCCACGCCACCCTCGACATGCCCCCCAGACACGCACCCCAAGCAAAGCCCCGGGACATATGCGTGTCCCGGGGCTTTGTGCGCGCCAGCGGCCTATGCAACATAGGTACGCCGGCACGCAAGTCCCCTGCGCCCATAAATCCGGCTGGATTTACGCGCGCAGGGCTTTTAAAATCTGCCCCATTGTGTAGGTAAGTTTTGCCACTTCCTAATAATTTATCATGTTACACGATGCAGTACCATGTTGTTTGATGCATTAGTTCTTTGCATGCCATTTTATGTGTCACACATCATTTTAAGTCTGGCACATTATTTTCTTTCTTTATAGATACAGGCTTCCTACAGCTGCCTCTCTGAGGGTTTGTCAGGCGTGGGAGAGAGAGGAAAGGAGGTGAGTTCTTGGTTGGAGGTTAATAGTAATTTCTGAGTGAGTTGTCCTGCTTTTGGCCCTCATCTGTTTACCTTTATCTTTGTCTCTTGTCTTTATATGTGGTGGAAGTTTTTGTGTGCTTGTCAAGTTTGTCCATTTGTCTTTGCGTGTTGTGGAGGAGTGGTAGAGGAATGGTGGAGTGGAGGAGTGCAGTGTGAAGAATATGGAGTGGTGGAGTGCAGTGTGGTGGACACAATGGACAGGGAAAAATGGGGTAAGAGGGAGGAGAGGCTTAAGGAGAGGAGGAAGAGAATGAGGGTAGGAGGGAGGAGAGTAGAAGGGAGAAGGGCAGGAGTGGTAGAAGGAAGAGTAGGAGTATGGGCAGGAGTATAGATAGGGTTGCGTATGGCTGGAGCTGGTAAGTATATGTCACCTGTAAATGTCAAGACTGCTACAGAAATCCACATATTTTGACATAAGGTGCTCACAAAGATTTATTGATGCAAGGTGCACATCTTATGCCAAACAGTACATGTGCACTTCTTACTATTCATAATTATGTCTTCTTCTTTGCTTCTATAGCTCTTGTCCAGGAAATGCCCGGTCCCAGCTGTGAAGCCTCAGGGACCAGCAGAGCAGCCCCAGCTCGCAACTTGATGTTCAGACGATGGAGTAAGGAAGAGGAGGAGCAGCAGCAGCAGCCTCCACGAGAACTGCACCAGCAGCAACCATCCTTTGTCTAACCCCTACACCTGGACAGAAGTCTAAATCTCTCAAGCTTCATGGAGGGGACATCCCTGCCATGAGACAAAGGTAGCCAGTCCCCACCTTCCTCCAGCATGCCACATAACTAGAGAATGCACCAAACACGCAGGCAGATAAGCCCACCAACCCAGACATGCCAACTTTGGAGCCACAGTCAGCACCTCAGCCACCACCAACCACAGCATCAGCAGAACTGGAGCAAACTGTCCACAACACACTTGACTGCATCAAGAGAAGGTATGGGCTCCATCTGCACCATATATGGGAAGAGTTGGTGCAGTTGAGGAGGGTTCAGATCAGCCACATTAATGCCATGAATGCCCAGATAGCAGCCCTTACTCATGGTCTAACCACTATCGCCACCTCCATCAACAACTTGATATCTGTCATAACCCATTGTTATGATCTGAGATGTGGACCCTTGGTCCGGCGATGACCGATTAGGCCACCGTCGGTAAGCGAGGCCGATCCTGGGGATTGCAAGTAGGAATGAAGAAGATCTGGATGCAGGCGCCTCCTGCTGGTCATGTAATCCAGATGCTGGCGCCTCCAGTGGGTCGAGACAACAATAGCTGACGCCTTCAGCGGGTCGAAGGGCTAACCCAGAGGATCTCTTAAGAAGTTCAGTCCAGTAGTCGCGAGCCAGAGATATCCGCAGCCAGTCCAGGGATAGAGAACCAGAGATGTCCGCAGCCGGTCCAGGGGTCGAGAGCCAGAGAAGCCCGTAGCCAGTCCAGGGATCGAGAGCCAGAGAAGAATAGTCACCAAGCCAGGGATGAAAGAACCAGGGGAAACGTCAGCCGGACCAGGAATCAACACAGGAAGACAATCAGGAACCAGGAACAGAACAAATCCAGGAGCCAAGAAGTCAAGGCAAGGTCTGAGGGAATAGCCCTTGCTTAAATAGTCCCAGCCAATGAGAGTGCAGCAGGAAGGAACCAGCTCACATCCTGTGAGTGTTCCTTTAAATTCAGTGCCAGAGCCGCCCGCACGGGCCTAGCAGAAGTCAGGGGGCAGAGCTTAGCCGCGCGGGAAGAAACACAGCGGCCATCTTGGAACGGCAGCAGCTGCTGCCGCTGAGGAAGCACAGCGGTCTGCCTCAGTGCCAACGGTCCGTCCGGCCCCTGGGGACAGCGGTAAGTCCCGGTCACGGCTTGCCGCGGCCGGTACTCATAACAGTACCCCCTCCTTTAAGCCTCCCCCTAGAAGGCTTGGGTATTTCCGGGTGATTGGTATGAAAATCCTTGAGAAGATCCTTGTCCAGGATATTAGTAGCAGGTTCCCAGGAGTTCTCCTCAGGCCCAAATCCTTCCCACGCCAAGAGATACTCCCATCTACGGCCTCGTCTCCGAACATCGAGAACCTCTCAGACTTGATATGTCGGGTCTTCCTCCAGCTGAACATGTGATGACACAGGAATCTTCCGAGATGGCCATTTGAGGAGCAATGGTTTCAACAGGGATACATGAAAAACCTTGTGGATGCGAAGGGAGGTAGGTAGGCGTAGTTGGTAAGTTACAGGACCGATCTGTTTAGTCACCGGAAAAGGACCGATATACCGTGGAGCCAATCTCATAGAGGGGACCCTCAAACGAATGTTCCTGGTGCTCAGCCACACCTTATCACCCGGATGAAATTGAGGTGCAGGTCTCCGATGTCTATCTGCGAACTTCTTAGCCATAAGAGCTGCCTTACGGAGCATGCGTCGAGTCTGCACCCATAACTGCTTGAACTGTGTGGCAGTAAGTTGAGCCGCCAGAGAAGACTCCGCCAGGGGTAGAGGCACCAATGGTGTAGGTTGATAGCCAAACACAACTTGAAATGGGGAGGATCCGGTCGATGTACAAGTGTGGTAGTTATGTGAAAACTCCGCCCACGGCAACAACGCCGCCCAGTCATCCTGTCGAGTATTAACATAAGACCATAGGAACTGTTTGAGAGTACGATTAGTTCGTTCTAATTGACCATTGGCTTGCGGATGGAAGGCGGTAGTGAAATCCAAAGGAATTTGAAATTTGGCACAAAGATTCCGCCAGTAGCGGGCGGTGAATTGTGAACCTCGATCGGAAGTAATGTGCAGAGTTAGGCCATGAAGCTGGAATATATGTGACATAAATAGTTGAGCCAAACGAGGAGCAGAGGGAAGGGTGGGCAGGGGTGTAAAATAAGCCATTTTAGGAAGCGATCAATCACCACCCAGATAACTGTGTGTCCTTCAGAAGCAGGTAAATCAACCACAAAGTCGGTGGAGATATGCGTCCAAGGTTTGGTCGGCACTGGCAATGGTTGTAATCGTCCCCACGGCCTCTCCACTGGATTCTTATGTTGGGCACATATGGGACAGGAGTCTACATACGCACGAATGTCTTTGTACATCCCTGGCCACCAGTAGAATCGTTGAAGGCGGTCCTGTGTTCTCTTGCATCCTGGATGTCCAGTGAATTGGGAATCATGTCCCCATTTCAGTACCCTGTTGCGGAGTCTGCTGGGAACCACGGTTTTCCCCATCGGAACAGAGACGGTAGCTGCAAGAATGATACGGGCTGGATCGATGATATTCTGCAAAGTCTCTTCTCCATCCTCGCAAAGGACGGGATAGTGCATCCGCTTTGATATTCTTACTTGCAGGTCGATACCGGAGTTCAAAATCAAAACGTGAAAAAAATAATGCCCAGCGAGTTTGCCGCGGGTTAAGACGTTGAGCTTGTTGTAAGTAAATCAGATTCTTGTGATCCGTAAAGATAGTGATTCTATGCTGGGCCCCCTCCAGCCATTGTCGCCATTCTTCCAATGCGAGTTTAATGGCCAATAATTCTTTGTCGCCAATAGCATAGTTGCCCTCAGCAGAAGAAAATTTTCTTGAAAAATATGAACAGGGATGAGACGTACCTTTCGCATCATACTGGCTTAAAACTGCTCCTACTCCCTCGGTGGATGCATCGACTTCAACAGTAAATGGGTGACTTGGGTTAGGATGGCGGAGACAGGGCTGTTGTAAAAATGAGTCCTTAAGAGCCTGAAATGCTTCCTCTGCGGCTGTGGGCCAACTGGTGAGAATAGCTCCTTTACGTGTGAGCGCGGTAAGTGGTGCAGATAATTTGGAAAAGTCTTTAATGAAATGTCTGTAATAATTGGCAAAACCAAGAAATCTTTGCAAAGCCTTTAGACCCTTAGGTTGTGACCACTCTTGTATGCTTTTTACTTTATTAGGGTCCATTTGGAAACCTCGTTTGGAAATAATGTAACCCAGGAATGGCAAAGACTCTGTTTCAAAAACGCATTTCTCCAGTTTAGCATACAATCGATGGTCCCTGAGTCGTTGTAATACTTGTAGCATGGGAGATTGCTACTGGGACCCCCGCGGATTTTAGGCAAGTTTTGGGGGAGGTCTGGAGAGTGGGGGGGGGGGGGGGGGGGTTCATTTTTGAAGAAAATCGCCGAACAAAAAAAACCCAAAAAAACGACCCGTTGGAAAATGAAGTTTCCATGTGTCGCCCAAGCCAAAGCCTGAGCCAACATGCAAAAACTAAACACATCTCTATTAAAGATCCATAACTTTTCCTATATGGGCACATAACCTCCCACAACAGTATTAGAATAAACCTTATGGTTGCTCCCCTTGGGCATAAAAACATGTCTACAGTCATTTAAATGCCATTCTAACTGCCTTTCATCAGGGTAGCCACATTCTGTTGAGCACACATGTGCCTCAGCATCAAGGCTATCCAGGTCAGTGTTTTGTAGGATGTCTGTGAAACTTCCAACATGAGTATCTTTCTCATTAATGCTGCCATCTCATCAATACCCATGCCTCTCATAATCATAGTTGGCACTACTGCTCACCATGGCTATTCCTGTAACAAAGATGTCTGACAAAGGTACCCAGCTACCCAGAGCTCATATCTTCTACAAATTAACAGGGCTGCTCATACTATCAGCCTGCATGACCCTCACCATCATGGCTGCCATCCCTATAACATATGTATCTCTCTCACTCATGGCAGATATTACTACTCCCACATAGCTATTTTCTCTAACAAAGATCTCTGATGGCAGTCCCAATTCTGGCCCTAAACCTAATACAGGTAGCCCAAATCATTAACAGAGCAACAAGCAATAGATAAAACTAAATGTGGGAATGGTTCACATAGACTGCCATGCCCCAAACCTAGCTGTCTGAGCCACAACCACTGGGAAACCACCAGAATTCTTATCACTTCCAAGACTGTGGTGTGTAATGTCTGCCTTTCCAGCTTAGGCAATGGCCACTTCTCCCAAATGCTCATGGGATAGAGCATCCCATTACCCGTAGTCACTCCTCCCAGCAAAAATCACTCCAGCACCAACCAGACTGCATGCATCCACATCACTTCTCTCTGCTCCAAATGTAGGTCAATTTCAACTCATAATGAGCTCTGCCACAATAAGAGGCTTTTAAGTATGGCAAACCACAACTACTCCCAATGGAATCACTACCTGTGACTGCCTGTTATAATCTGCTATGCTGATGGGAAGAGCAAGCAGATAGTAGTTAGTAGGGATGTGAATCGTTTTAGGACGATTAAAATTATCGTCCGATAATTTTAATATCGTCTTAAACCGTTATGGAACACAATACAATAGAGATTCTAACGATTTATCGTTATAAATCGTTAGAATCGTGAGCCGGCACACTAAAACCCCCTAAAACCCACCCCCGACCCTTTAAATTAAATCCCCCACCCTCCCGAACCCCCCCCCAAATAACTTAAATAACCTGCGGGTCCAGCGGCGGTCCGGAACGGGCTCCTGCTCCTGAATCTTGTCGTCTTCAGCCGGCGCCATTTTCCAAAATGGCGCCGAAAAATGGCGGCGGCCATAGACGAAAAAGATTGGACGGCAGGAGGTCCTTCCGGACCCCCGCTGGACTTTTGGCAAGTCTCGTGGGGGTCAGGAGGCCCCCCACAAGCTGGCCAAAAGTTCCTGGAGGTCCAGCGGGGGTCAGGGAGCGATTTCCCGCCGCGAATCGTTTTCGTACGGAAAATGGCGCCGGCAGGAGATCGACTGCAGGAGGTCGTTCAGTGAGGGTTCCGGCGCCTCGCTGAACGACCTCCTGCAGTCGATCTCCTGCCGGCGCCATTTTCCGTACGAAAACGATTTGCGGCGGGAAATCGCTCCCTGACCCCCGCTGGACCTCCAGGAACTTTTGGCCAGCTTGTGGGGGGCCTCCTGACCCCCACGAGACTTGCCAAAAGTCCAGCGGGGGTCCGGAAGGACCTCCTGCCGTCCAATCTTTTTCGTCTATGGCCGCCGCCATTTTTCGGCGCCATTTTGGAAAATGGCGCCGGCTGAAGACGACAAGATTCAGGAGCAGGAGCCCGTTCCGGACCGCTGCCGTTCCGGACCGCCACTGGACCCGCAGGTTATTTAAGTTATTTGGGTGGGGGATTTAATTTAAAGGGTCGGGGGTGGGTTTTAGGGGGTTTTAATGTGCCGGTTTTTCGATTTTTCGATTTTTAACGATTTTTAACAATTTTTCACGATATTTTACCCCTCCAAACGGCAACAATACGATTCCCTCCCCCTCCCAGCCGAAATCGATCGTTAAGACGATCGAGGACACGATTCACATCCCTAGTAGTTAGTGATGACTCCTAAGGAAGGAGGAGTTAGCAATCTTTATGGTTCGGCTCCTGTGGTAGGAGGAATTAGCAATCTGTTGTGCTTTACTCCTCAAGAAGGGAGGAGTTAGCAATCTGTTATGAACTACTCCTGTAGAGGGAGGAGTTAGCAATCTGTTACGGTTCCCCATGAGGAGTTAACAATCTGTTACGCATCGACTCCTGAGGTAGTGGAAGTTAGCAATCTGATATGCTCAGCTCCTGTAGAGGGAGTAGTAAACAAACTGTTAAAGTATAGACTGCGGAGTAGCAATCTGTTATGGATCTGTAGCTGAAGACTCCTGATGGGGAAGGAGTAGCAATCTGTAACCAGCGGAGTGATTGGAGAGGCACCCAGTTGTAGAGGAATGTAGATAGGTGGATCCTTGGGTCGATGGCAGATGACTGCGCCCCCAGGAGGATATCCTGAGAGGGACTACCGGCTAGGCTTGGGTATGGAGACAGACACAGATAGTTCTTTTATTAGACAGGTTAGTAGAACCACCAGAGGGGGCAGTCCCTCCGGTACTGGAACAGCAATCCCAGGGTTGCTGAGCTGTAGAGAAACTATAGATAGTGAGTAGACAGGGTATGCTGTGTTCATAGCCAGAACTAGATGACAAAACTCACATAAGGTCTTTAAGGAGCTCAGTAGCTGGAAAAGGTTAGGCCCTCGAGGACTGAGTACCTGGTTCCAGGGAAAGCTCTGAGAGAGCGATGGTAACTCACAATTGTCTGTATCTGTGATAGCTTCCAGGCAGTAGAGAATCTTCAGAGTGTTCAGGAACATGGGCCCTTGAGGAGCGAGTTCCGGTCCCTATCTGCAATCTGAAATAAAGAAAAGAGAGCGAGGCCCCCGAGGAGCGGGTACCCCTGGTAAGTCCGAGGAGGCAGAGTAGCTTGGATGAATCCTTGCTAACTCAATTCGTTAGCGAATACTGAGACCTTTTATATTGGAAGCGGATGACGTCATCTCGGGGGACGCCCCCGAGGTTCGCACCCTTGCTGGTACATCAATCGGAGCGCGCGCCCTACGTCATCAAACAACATGGCGGATCCGCAGCAACATGCCGGTCTGTGGACGGCGGAGGGAGACACGGCGGCAGCTAACCGTCCATCAGGCCCGGAGGGAGTCGCCACAGAGGTAAAGAGGGCGTCGAGCAGCGACGGTCGCAACACTGTTCTAATGATAGACAATTTGTTTTTGTTATATTTTAAAGTCCACTGAATTTAGCAGTCAGGCACAGCTTGGTTGCATGCCCAATGCCTGGAACAGATGACTGCAACACCCTGCCAATTCTGCCCATCCACCATTACTCATTGGCCTAGCTATGCAATTTTTTTTATTTTTAACAAAAACAAATTACCAGTCCACACCTATGTGGCAGCCTGCAGGAAGAATACCCTTCATTCTGCACACTAATCGGAGGACTGTGACCATATCCAGAAAGGCAACAATTTATCCCATCAGCATATGCACTCCCCATCTTACCTCAGGCCACTACACAATAGGGATGTGAATCGTTTTAGGACGATTAAAATTATCATCCGATAATTTTAATATCGTCTTAAACCGTTATGGAACACAATACAATAGAGATTCTAACGATTTATCGTTATAAATCGTTAGAATCGTGAGCCGGCACACTAAAACCCCCTAAAACCCACCCCCGACCCTTTAAATTAAATCCCCCACCCTCCCGAACCCCCCCCCAAATGACTTAAATAACCTGCGGGTCCAGCGGCGGTCCGGAACGGCAGCGGTCCGGAACGGGCTCCTGCTACTGAATCTTGTTGTCTTCAGCCGGCGCCATTTTCCAAAATGGCGCCGAAAAATGGCGGCGGCCATAGACGAACACGATTGGACGGCAGGAGGTCCTTCCGGACCCCCGCTGGACTTTTGGCAAGTCTTGTGGGGGTCAGGAGGCCCCCCCCAAGCTGGCCAAAAGTTCCTGGAGGTCCAGCGGGGGTCAGGGAGCGATTTCCCGCCGCGAATCGTTTCCGTACGGAAAATGGCGCCGGCAGGAGATCGACTGCAGGAGGTCGTTCAGCGAGGCGCCGGAACCCTCGCTGAACGACCTCCTGCAGTCGATCTCCTGCCGGCGCCATTTTCCGTACGGAAACGATTCGCGGCGGGAAATCGCTCCCTGACCCCCGCTGGACCTCCAGGAACTTTTGGCCAGCTTGGGGGGGCCTCCTGACCCCCACAAGACTTGCCAAAAGTCCAGCGGGGGTCCGGAAGGACCTCCTGCCGTCCAATCGTGTTCGTCTATGGCTGCCGCCATTTTTCGGCGCCATTTTGGTAAATGGCGCCGGCTGAAGACAACAAGATTCAGTAGCAGGAGCCCGTTCCGGACCACTGCCGTTCCGGACCGCCGCTGGACCCGCAGGTTATTTAAGTCATTTGGGGGGGGGGGTTCGGGAGGGTGGGGGATTTAATTTAAAGGGTCGGGGGTGGGGTTTAGGGGGGTTTAATGTGCCGGTTTTGCGATTTACGTTTTTTTCGATTTTTCACGATTTTTCACGATATTTTACCCCCCCAAACGGCAACAATACGATTCCCTCCCCCTCCCAGCCGAAATCGATCGTTAAGACGATCGAGGACACGATTCACATCTCTACTACACAATGGGGGCATAAGCACCAGAAAGAGTTTGCCAAAAGGCAAATATGGCCAAAGGTCAGCAATCAAGCACCTGAGTGACCGCTTGCTCTGGAGATAGGCCCCAATCACTAAGCCAGCCTCCCCCTTTTCAAAATGTTTGTATTTACTTGTCATGCAGCAGAGCAGCCACCCAGGAAACAAGGGGAGGCGACCAGGTCTAGGCATCATCCCCGCAAAGGAATGATCAAACTGGGAGCCTGGGAGCCCGACTGCCGGAACCCACATCTTGCTGCTACCTTCAAATCACTCAATCCCCTGGTGCACTGGCCCTGCTTACATCACTTAAAACACTGCTCACAGAGGCTGGCAGCCAAGGCCTGCTGCTCAAAGGACAGCCACTGGAAAAAAAAAAAAGGGACAGCAGTTGGTACAAAGTTAAAAAAATGATAGAAGAAGAGACTGGAGAACATACACGTCCACACTTGTAAATGTGGTTGCTGGTCCACCCCCAGGTTTTACCCTCTGTCTCCCGGTTGCACCCCTGAGATCGAGAGGCAGAGCACAGCCCAGGATTGGCTCCTATAGCTTTGCAACCTCAAGAAAAATATGTTCTTTTAAAAATTATTTTTCTCCTATAGTTATATAGTAAATGAATATAAACAACATCAACCACCATTTGGTGACTGTTTTAGCATAGCTAATTTCCAAGTCCTGAAAACAGATTTGAAAGAAAAGATATCGAAATGAAACCAAATGTCTTTTTCTTATTTTGTAAGTGACATTGCCCAATCATTTCTTAGCCCCTAACAAAAGAACATCTGATATTCTTCTCTCTTTTGTCTACCATATTTTCTTTTCCTTCTCTTTATCTTTCTTTACCTCCACATGTATTCTTTTTTTTCCTGCTCATTTATTCTCTTTTGTCCTCATATTAATCTGATTTTAAGCTTTTCTCAGTGTTCCTTTATGCTTGTTCTTCCTCCTGCAAAAATGAAAGGGGTTGATATATCCTCACCATTTAGGGTCTTTCTTTGGCGAATAGCACTAGAGAGGTTTTCCTCAATAACAATTGTTATTAAAAGTTTATGAGATATTCCGGGTAGATAACCATCTATTTGGTACAGCTTGATAGCATATATTCAGAGTACAGCCACAGCCACCAAAGACTCTCCTCTACAGCTCCTTACCCAGCCATCTTGCAAAAGGTTGATCATGGTCACCCATATGTGGGTTTTGACTCCAGAATAAGTCTGATTGGGCTTCTCAGTTTTCCATGCAGTCTCATTATTTTCTGTGGAAGAAAATTTGTCAAACTTATTGTTTTTTTTTCTCTCATGGAAAATCTTGAAAACTAGGCTATTCTGTCTTCTGTTCTTTTGATATCTTTTTAATAATGTTTATTGAATTGTATACAGCATACTTAAATTTAAGTGCAAAGAAAGTACAAGAATATGAGAGTCTCAATTTACCACCTATAAATTGGATACAGCTCTCAATAAACTCCAAATGCACATTCTACCTTCATTTATTTTTATTTCTATTATTAGATCAGATGTTAAAAAACCCTTTCATATTTCTAATGTTGAGCTGTTTATGAACAACTTCCTACTTTCTCCCGCCACAAAACTTATCTCCATCAAAGTGAAAAGAATTCAACAGAGATCCATCATTTAATGTAAAAGAAACCCCCAGAATTCTACAGAATCAGATTCTATTTCCCATCTTTTTAGCTATTTTATATCTCTCTGCATCCCATGTTTGAAAAATATCTGGATACATTTTTGTGACCTCTAAAAAGATATATGTTTCCTATATTAATCTGACCAATGCCTCCTTCAGAGCACCACTACATTATCCCAGTATCTTTTCATCATTCAGGGTACAGCTACTAGAAGATGAATAAGTGAGCTATTTTTAGACAACATAAAGACAGTTTTCCATTTGCCACACCCAGGAAAATTAGGTCAAATAGAATCAAAGGTCCCTGCACCTCAATAATCCATGCAAACATTGATGTCATAACAGTAATGCATAGGCACCTAGTCACCAGAGATAAATAGTTCTGCTTCTGCTGCACTTTCACTAGCATGTCTCAGGATATCTAATACCAATACTTTTCAGTTTCACAGCTGTATATACTAATAAACTTTCTCCTTAGCCTTGACACAGAGTATCCCTTTTTTTACTTATTTATAATTTTCCAAAAATGAATACAAAGAAACTTTGCACAGAAACTTTCAGGGAGAATTAGCAAATGAAAACCACAAATGAAAAGTTCACATACAGCAATTTATGGAAACAAAATAGAACTCTGAATATAGACCTTCTAAATGATAAAGGGGGGAAGAGAGGAAAATAAGGAGAAAAAACAAAAAGGAAAAACTCAAAGGAAAAGGCATTAGCAAGGATCCCCAACTCATTTTCAAATAAGACAGTCGAGTCTTTAATTAATTTAGAGGTGCTGGAGAAATTGCCAGATTCCTTCTATCAATAATAAACATTCTAAGCTGTTCAGGAGCAAAACAAATATTCATTTCTTAATCTGATAATGCATTTGCAGGGATATCTGGAAGTGGGAGCAGGTCCGGGAGGCCTGGCCACGGTACTCGCGGCCAGAACCGCAACAGGTATGTTGTGGTTTGACCTGTCACTTCTTCCTGAGTTGGTTCACTGCCAGAAAAAAATGGCATCTTTTTAATTTCTGAAAGATAATTCAACAGAGGATGCTTTTAGATCTATAGAGACTGCCATTTGTGAAGCAAGAATTGAGCTGGAGATTATTTTTGAATACCCAGAAGCTATTAACTGTACTTATGCACTTCAGCTGATGACAAAGGAACATGAAGAGCTCTCAGAAATAAGAAAACAGCTACTCAAGTCAAAATCTACAATATCAACCTATGTTGACTTTGTGGTTTACACAGTGCCTCTGTAAACAATGGGAACACAGAGGATGAACTAGAGTGCAACTACCACCAGTTTTCAATAATACTTGAAACATTACTGTTGGCAAGGTCATAAAAAATATTGAGCATATGAAATATGCAAGGACCAAACATCTTAAGTGTTATCACTGGGGTTAATGGATCCTTTGGCCGGCTGTGCGGATGAAGATTGGATGAGAAGAGAACTCCATTGGGAGATGGAATGGAGCCGGGAGACCAAGCATGAGCTTCGCCACTGGAAGCCTGCGATCCTCCAGGGAGGAGTCCGTGAGGACCCGGGCCGCTGGGACTTAGGAGCGGTCTCCCGGAGCAGAAGTCCGGCTGAGTGAAGAACAGTACCAGGATCAGAACTGGCAGCAGGCAAAGAGAAACAGAATACAAACCAAAATCAGGAACCAGGAATTCAGTCCGAGGGCTGGAAAGCAGAAATTGAAGTGAAGACTGGAACTGGCAAGGAAACAGGATCAGGAGCTGAGGCTGGACAGGTAAAAAAGCAGGATCTGAAGCAAAGGCTGGAACAAGTGAAGAAACTGAATCAGGAGCACAGGACCATGTACAGCAATAGTCATTCCTTAGAAAGAACACTGTTGCAAGACGACAACTTCAGTCAGACGCCGAGTTGAATATCCTGCCGGCGTCTGATGTCATCTCAGGGGCTGCCCTCTGTTTCATGCCCTTGCACCACCAACTGTCTTCCCCTTGCATTTGCGCATGCCTAAGGGTGGCGAAGCTTAGAAGCAGAGCTCTGCAGCATCTCCCTCATGGAGATGCTGCCATGGAGAGGGCCGAGAAGACCTGAAAAATGCCGGAGACGATCGCGGGACCCCATGGCAGAGGAAGGTAAGGACCCATTTGCAAGTCCAGCGACTGGGACCGCAACAGTAAGTCGGGTTTTTATGTTCTTACATTCCAAATGTGGACGGTCAAGCCCTTGTAAGGATGTACGGCCTGGACAGTGGACGGACAGGCACAGTGTTTCAGGTCAGGTACATGTGCTGCAGTGCTTATATTATCTGGAACATGCGAGGCAGTTTAAGCTGCTGCAAGGCTTTCAATTGCTTTTATTCATCTTGCCATTCACAGGGAAAATTTGGAAACCCAAGCAAAGGCAGGTTTACTTTAAAAAAACACTAGCATTTCCATCAACTCTGATACCAGCCTTGAGCGATGAGGGATCACAATATCCCCTGTCATTGAAAAGACACGTTCACTGGGCACACTGGTTGGTGGACATGACAGATATCGCTGAGCCACTTTGGATAGGTGTGGCCAGACAGTGGACTTGTGTGCCCAATATGCCAGTGGATCTGTCTGCATGGTTCTGAGAGATATCGTGTCACTGACAGCTGTGCTGGTGTCTCCATTGCTCGGGTGGACTGAGAGTCAGTCATGCCAGCTGCTTTCTCTCTAGCCCGTCGCACAACAGATGAATCTTTGTGGGCAACATGCCTTTGGCATTCTGATGTGGAGAAGGAGGAGGTACTATCTGTTGCTGACAGAGTGCTGCTCTTACTTGGGCTAGCACAACTCTCTGAAGTGCCCTCTATTTCCACCTCTGCTTCACGCCTAATCTGTCTCTGCCTCTGGCGCTCCTGTTCACGGACTTTTGCTTACAGCAGGTCCTTCACCAATAAGAGACAGTCGTACTGTAGGGCGAGTTTCACTTTCACATGGGGATCACAGACTGTGGCGAGCATGTATGTGTTCTGTTCTGTTAAAGGCCTTAATCTGTCTTCCACCTGCTGCTGCAAAACGACCAGACAATTCAGCACCTCAACTGTTATTCCCTCTTCCTGTTTAAAGGCCTCCAAATGTTCAACCAGGAAATTAACTATAGGGATGATGTCAGCCAAGATGGCACTTCTGGAACTCAGCTCCTCCGTGACATTCTTGAAGGGCTGCAGGATTTTTACCAGCTGACTCATGACTAACCAATCATGATGCCCTAGGGGATTCTGCACACCTATGTCCTTTGTACCAGAAAGTTCATGAAGAGGTGTCTGCAGCTCCACTAACCTCTCCAGCATCATAAAGGTGGAATTCCACCGGGTGGCAATGTCTTGAATGAGATGCTTGTGAGGCATCTCCAAATCAGTCTGCTTTTGTTGGAGAACCTGCCCCGCCTTCACACTTCTGTGGAAGTGTGCTGCTATGTTCCTGCACTTCTGTATTAACCTATGCAGGTATTCACTCTCTTTGCATTGGAATCCAACCCCAGAGCTGACTTCACTACCAGGTGCAGAGTGTGTGCAAAACATCGGATGTTCTTAAAGCACCCATTGTTTATTGCCTTAACCATGTTTGCACCATTGTCTGTGACAAAGAACCCTGCCTGAGAATTCCTGTCTTGCTGGTGTAGTTGCCAGCCCTCCAGCATCTTCTGATGCATGCTAGAATATTGGCTGTGGTATGGGCCTGGTCCAACAGGTGGGTATGCAGTAAAGCCCACCTCTGCCCTGATACTTGTTTAGTAATAGAGCTGCTGGCTGCCCCTGCCTCAGCCAGGTCCCACCAGTGTGCTGTCAGGGAGAGGTAAGAGTGTGCAGCATTCATGGTGGTCCAGATATCACAGGTAAAATGCACTCTTCCCTCTGCCTTAGCTAGCAGTGCTTGCATGCGACTGTGACACTGCTTGTACAGGCTGGGGATGACCTTTCTACTAAATGTGGTTCTGGAGGGGATTTTGTAATTTGGAAGTATGACCTTCAAAAAATGCTTGAAACCCACATTCTCCACTAACTGCAAGGGCTAGTCATTAAGGGCAATCATTTCCCCAATGCTCCTGGTTACAACTTTTGAGGCTGCCTGCCTCCTACCCCGGAATAGCATTACCACACACCACCCCATTTCCTCCATGGTGGGTTGTCACTTCTGCCACATGTCAGAGGGTTGCTGGCCTGCCACCTGACTGCTAGAAGGTCATGAAGGCGTGGGCTGACTCTGCTGCTTTTGAACCACTTTACACTGCTTGGAATGGGTCCCCTGACTGGTACCGACAGCATTCTCAGATGGCAGTACTGTTGTTGGGTGTTGCCTCTTCATATGATACGTCATGCCAAACTTAGATAGATGTCCCATTTGCTTGCCTCTGCTAATAGCCCTGCCACAGTAATTACACCGAGCAAAATGCAGGTCATCCGTCACTTTAAAGTGGCTCCAGATCGCAGATGTCTTACGTGATCCTCCCTTCTCTAAAGCCATGGGGGTGGAAGCTGGCAAAGGAGCTGAAGTATTGGGTGCACCCTGAGTATCAATTCCAATGGCCTCAGTCACCATCTGTGCCTGCGCTGACTGCTCTTCCTCCTCTTCATCAGTTTCATCTCTCCCCTGCTGCACTGAAGTGGAGGCTAAGACAAGACTAACTGATCCTCCTAAAGCTTCGTCAGCTTTTACTTCTTCCATTTCTGATGAGAATCCCACACAAGATGATTCTTCATCTGAATCAGAAGCAAGCAGTGACTGCACTACATTGTCAATGCTAAATCTTAGTCAAGACTTCTGTCCCCCTGCTGCTTTTTGGTGTCAACATTTTGTCTTGCATGACTCAGCCTCCCCTTCCCTCACCTCCAAAACTACAGGATCAGAAACAGGTGGTGGCGATGGTGATGCATCATGGTCAGATTTCATTTTTCTATGGATGGAACTGCCTGCCCCTCCAAAGAGTTTAGATTGCAACAAGTTCCTTTTTAACTTTAATGGGGGACTGCCACTAGTGCCTTTTGAAGTGCCTCCTCTGCCAGTCCCAATCACTCAACCACATCTAGCTTTCCCTGACATTATGGATTTAATGTCACTGCCTAGTGCCTACTGGCTGCCCACTGTCACAGTGCCTTGCTGTGCACTAATGTAACATGTGTGGTGTGCACACATACAGCTTGCTTGTAAGCACAAAAGAGGCAGACTGGAGATTTCACTGCACAGACTGTCCCAATAATAAAGTCAGTCTGCTAAACTACCCAGTGCCTACTGTCACAGTGCCTTGCCTAGCCCAGAGGGTGAATTAAACAAAATGGCACTGCTAGCAGCTTCTCTCCCTGGCACAGAGAGACCATCTCAGATCACCTAAATAAACTGCTTAAAAAACAAACAGGGCTAGGTGGCACTGCAGCAAAATAAAGAATAAATATTTTTTTTCTCTTAAGTAACTAGCCTGGCTAGCAATTAAATACAGATTTCTGAACTCAGACTAGCTCTGAGTGCAGCCTCCTTCCGCAGAGACCACCTCCCCACACCACCTCTGCAAAGAAAATGTGTGGCATGCTGCGTGCTTAAGTACATATAGTGCTGAGTCAGTAGGAAAATCGTCACCGAGAACTGAATGACAGCTCGATTGGCTGCATTCAGTGCATTTCAAAAAATGTTGTCGCTAATACGTTGCATTCCGGTATCTGTGCCAACCTGTCCGACCCACTCTGACAGGGCTTTGAGGTCACTGATGACTCATAGGAAAGGACTGTTTTTTGGCTCTGGATACACCCAAATGGCGTCCTCCAATTGCAAATGGCGGCGAAGAAAAGCGCGCACTGCCAAACGTGTGGAACGGATGATAAGTTATACCCATGGGGATTTGCTATACGTTTCGCTTCCCCACAAATTCAACGAATAGGGACATATACATTGCGGATTGCCAATACGTCAAAAACGAATGCACTCCCCTAGTACTCGGTGAACATCCTGCCAGTGTGAAGTGAGAACCCTGGAAAAGATGAGGATGTCATTGATGTACACCATAACACATACATAAATGAGATCCTGAAAGATTTTGTTCTTCATCTTTTGGAATACTGCCAAAGCATTAATCAAGCTGAATGGCATCACTAGGTATTCATAATGCCAAACCCATGTATTGAATTCCATTTTCCACTCATCAGTACAAATTAGAATTAGGTTATAGGTTCCTTGAAGGTCCAATTTAGTAAATATCTTTGCCCCTTGCAGGCATTCAAATAGCTCCGAGATCAAAGGCAATGGATAGTGGTCCTTTTTGCTAATGGCATTTAGCCCACATTAATCAATGCCTTGTCCTTCTCTGAAACAAAAATGAAGCCGGAGTGAGCTGAAGAAGTGGAGCATCAGATGAATCCCCTGTCGAGGTTCTCTGACATCGCCTTCATCCCCAGTAGCGACAATGGATATTCCCAGCTGTGGGGTGATTTAATGTCTGGTAGCAGCTTGAACACACAATCATGCTCCCTGTGAGGTGGTAGACAGGGTCTTTTTCTGAGAGAAGATATCTGAGAACTCAGCATACTGCAGAAGGATGTCTGATGTGGCAGCTGCCACTGAAAGGCACTGAGAGAACTTCTGTCTTTAAACATGAAATGTGACAGGCCCAAACTTGGAGAGATGCAAGGAAACCCAGTCATACTGAGGCTAATAGTTGAAGCCAGGGTAGCCCCAGGACCATGGGGTAGTTGACCTTGTTGATAAAATGGAATGCAAGGTGCTTTACATGGAGAGTGCCAGTTCGTACTGTCACTGGTGTTGTGGTGAGAGTATTCCTACCCGATAATGAGTCTCCATGGATGGAGGGAGGCAGTTAGAATGTGTAGGAAGTCCATCAAAGGTTTCATTATGAAGTTTATTTTGCTTCGGAATCCACCAGAACCATGGTGGAAAAGTTCAGATCACCAATGGAGAGTGTAATAGGAAGAGTCACTTGGGGAGCCAGAGGCATGAAGTCTAGGGCCATCCCCCCACTAGAATCTAGGTTCAGGAGTTTTCTAGCCTGATTGGGCACTAGGCTACAAGATGTCCAGATCCACCACAGTAGAGGCACAAGCCAGACTAGTGACACTTGGAGTATTACTCCCTAGTAAGATGACCTCACTCGAGCTGCATCGGCTCTTTGGCAGATGCTCCTGCAAGAGGATGTGTGGCAGATGGAGATGGAGGCCATTGGGGGTGAGGAGACACTGTAACGACCCTTTGCAGTGGCCAGAGCTCCCTGGTTCTTTTCTGAAGGGGGTGATCAATAATGCTTTCCAGGTCAATAAGGACCTCTAATGATTCTGGGAGTTCGAGAGCCACCAGGCTCATTTTTTTTGCAGGAAGACAAACCCTCTAGGAAGAGGGTACATAGATATGTCTCTCCCCATTTGAGTTCGGTAGCCAATATTTGGAACTCTATTATGTAATCAGAGAGGGGTAAGATACCTGGCATAGGTGAAGGAGATCTGTGCTGGATGTCGCCAGGCAGTCAGGTTTGTCAAAGACTGTTTTAAACACTAAGACAAATCATTGGAGGCTATGAAAGATTGAGTTGGCCCATTTCCACAGGGGGGAAACCCATGCTAGTGTCTTGCCATCGAGGAGAGAGAGAATGAGTGTTGTCTTGACTGAATCCTTGGGAAACTGTTCCAATTGGAGAGAAAAGTGCATATAGCACTGATTGATGAAGGCCTGATACTTCTTCTGGTTCCAGGCATATCAAGGAGAAGCAGGCAAGGGAATTATGGCACAACTTGTTACTCTAGGAACAGGCAGAACAGCCACTATTTGCATCAGGACTGCTATAATTGCTGGGGAGTCAAGGAAAGAGTTAAGATATTCAATGGAGACTGCCAACGGCTCCAGGAAAAGCTGTTGTTCCTGGATCTTGTGGGCCAAACCCGGAATGGCCTGAAGGGCTATTGCTTCTGCCAAGTCCATGGCCTCTGCAATCTTTTGTGGGATTAGACCCTTGGACTGAGGCAGAGTTGTCACAACCTTCAGGGAGAAACCCTTGCAAGTCCCTGCAATTGGCAGGTGGAGCTGGCTAGAGCAGAGGTCCAATGGAGCTTCACCAATATCAACACATGTTCCCCTTAGGTTGAGCCCTCGAGTGCCAGGGCCGGCTGTTCTTAGGTGCGGGCCTCTGTGATGGTGGAGATCCATGGTAAAGAAAGTGCAAAGACCAACTGGAGGAGGAGGCAAAGTTAGGTCAAGCCGATATCAGAGCAGGTGGCCATAGAGAAGAGGGGAGTCAGGCTGAGAGGCAGTGTAGCTGTGGAGTCATGGTCCAGGCAGTGGTCAAGGCAGGCAGCATACTTGAAGAGGCATATTCCAGGCAGTGGTTGAAGCAGGAAGAGTACAAACAGAAACAAGGTCCAGTCCAAGGGTCAAGCCAGAAGTCCAATCAGAAGAAGCAGGGGACAAGGAGCAGAAGACAGGAGTCAGGAATGCAATGACAAGCACACTCTTGAAGAGACGACTTGTTGCTGAGGCACTGGAGGGGCATCTGGAGTAGCTTTATATAGGAGCCAAGCTGTGATGTCATCAGAGGGTGCCACTTGGCTGTTTCCACCATTGGCCATTTAAATGTGGGGGAAACGGATGTGCATGCACCTAAGACGGGCTGGTGGGACAGTGCTGCAGAAGGCATACTAGACCTGGTGACCTGCTAAGGGCCTTGTCAAACTGCAGAGGAGTGGTAGCTAGCCATTCAGAGGAGTGGGACCCCGGGCCAAGGAGAGAGGGGAAGTGTGGCAGATGGCCATGTTGAGCAGAGGAGGAGCCAGACTGGGAGGCAGGAGAGAGAGGTGGTCTGCAGCCTTGCCACATGGACTGCCAATTGTAACATTAACACACCGCTTTTTTTCCCTGTTAACATCTACTTGTCTAGTGCAAGTACACAAGTACTCTTGAGGTTTATAAAATGTGTATATATCTTCAAAGTAAATCTACCTTGGATCTTTGATGGTATTAGAGTGTGGTTACCAGATTACAGAGGAGTTTATCTAATTTTGTTTTACAGTTAAGTAAATTTACGAAATGTACTCAATCTAAATTAAAAGAGTAGGATTCTAAGATTGCTGAACATGGGTGATCTGTTACTTCTATGAATGCTAGCATTTCCTAATGGCATAATTGAATGTTAATTATATTTAAAAATAGTTTGATTATACATAGACAATTGGAATTTACAACTAATAGTCAAGAATTTATGGCTATTGAATTTTCCTTTGACTTGACTTTTGTGAGAAATTTTGAGTTTTTCAGAAAAGAAATTCCCTAAGCTTTCTAAGATTTATTATGTGTCTAAAGCTAGGGTTGTTGTAGATGATGCTGAGGGGAATAAGGATGCTTTACAACCAGAGAGTCCAAACTTGTCTGATTTACTGGAAGCATCTTTAGATGATATACCTTCTTAAACAACTTTGTTTCCTTCTGTTCAGAGGAAGAAAGCTATTTAGTTCTTCAAAAATATTTTAAAAATAAAGATTTTCTTTTCTTACAGCCAGAAGGTACAAATATTTCCTGCTGTATCTCCTGTTACACATAGACTTGTAGAAAGCAATTTCTGCTTTTGAAACGATGAGTATTGGCTCATGGCTCTTGGTGCCCCTTTTTTCTTAAATACCTGTGTAAATGTATTATTATTTTTCAAAAGAATAAGTTTGTTTTTACCAATCCATTACACTTTGAAGGCTTCTTATTAAATAAGAGTGCTGAGACATAGTTTTTTGCAGAGTTCCACTGTGTAAATTAATGGTAGGCTTCAAAATGATAGAATGATTTCACTTGGCTACATTTTTTCCTTCTTCCGACTGAATTGCTTTGTGTGCTTTTTTTCTTTCATTTTTGTTGCTCACCCCTTTATGTTTGATGGTTGGGACTGGTAGTTGACATGCTCGTGAATTTCTTTGATACTTGTTTTGATGTAATCTTGCAATGTTCAAATAATTCCTTGAAGCTGTGTCATTTATTATAAATGATTTAAACTTTAATAAAAAGGAAGTTAAAAGAAATCCAATAGATTACTTTTAATGTCCTCGATCTCTCTTTTTTAGCGCCTCAAATGCACTGAAGCACTTTACCAGCAGTTGCTGTGTTCAAGCCCATGTGAGCCTTTCTATTTGCCACAGATCACAGGCTTTCCAGTCCTGCCCTGACAGTGATGTCAGCTGCTGGGTAATTGTACTTTCAAAAACAGCTGGCATAGAGTTGGTCCCACTGTTGGCAGTGCCTGACAACTTTGCATAAAAATGGATCTACTGAGTTTCTTGTGCAGTCGTGGAACAATGTGTTTTTCACTGGAGTGGGTTACTGATTTTGTGTTGTTTTTTTCTTTGTAGTTAAGTGGGTGCAGCCTTTGGGGAATAATGTCAAAAGCCAGACAAATTTCCATGATTGTTGGTATGGGAACATTTTATGCATTTTCTGATTATTACACAGCAAACTCAATCATTTGTAGGGATGTGCATTCATTTACAATGAATGTCACATCCGCAATGAAAAGGTCCCTATTTGTTTCATTCATGGGACCGCAAATCGAATGACGATCCGCCAAGAATGAAATATAACATATTAGTTTCATTCGTTTGGTTCACAGTGCTTTCTTAGCAGCCTTTTGCTATAGGAGAAGGTCATGTGGGAGTATCCAAAGTAGCCAGCCCTTTCCTGTGAGTCATAAGTGACCTCACAGCCCTGTCATAGAGTGGGTCAGACAGATTGGCAAGGAGAGCAGAATGCCAACATATCAGAGCAAAGCATTTTTTTAATTCAGCCAATCGCTGCTCATCCTGGTGTTTTTCTACCTTCAGCAAGTGTAACACAGTGCACTTTCTTCTTGGGTTCTATCTGAGAAGGTTGTTTGCTGATTGAGCTCTCTCAGAGTGTCTCAATTGTCTATTGAATTGCTGAAAAATATTTGTGTCCTTTTTTGCTGCTGTGCCAGGCTTTTGTTTTTACTGCACTCAGACTTTTCTCTCTGTCTCACCCACTGACACAGGCTGCTAGCAGTGGCATTTTGCAGCTGATCTTATCCCCTTGGGGTAGGTTGCAGGCAGGGTTTGGGTGGTGTGGGTGGGAGATATTGTGAGAAGTAGCTGTCTGGCAGTGGGCATTTTTCAACTACAAGCAGCATCACAGTGAGTACTATAGGAATTGGTCTTGCAGACTCACAGCAGGAGTAGTCAGGCTGAGGCTTCCAGTGTTTTATCTGGAGTTTCAGTACTGTGTTTGTGCACATAGAGCAGTCACAGTTGTAGTGTTCAGCAAGACACTGCACTGTGTGTGTGTGTGTGTGTGTGTGTGTGTAGTTTTCCACACTCACATATATTGGTACAGTGGTGTTCAGTACAACCAATAAAGAAATAATCCTTTTAATCCAAATCCCTAGTAGTAAGTGACATTAAAATCCATGATGTCAGGGAAAGGTACAGGTCGAGTAATTGGCACTGGCAGAGGAGGTACTGGCAGAGGAAGCACTTCAAGAGACAGTCCCCCATTAAAGTTAAAAAGGCACCTGTTGCAATCCAAAATCTCTGGAGGGGCAGGCCGTTCCAGCCAGAAAAAAAACTTAAATTTAAAGATGATGCACCACTACTACCTGTTTCTGACCCTCTTTTGGAGATGAGGGAAGGGGAAGCTGAGCCATTCAAGGCAGTTGGGGTAGTGGAGAAAGCAAATGTGCAAGACCCAAAAGCAGCAGTGCGACAGCAGACTCTAGTTAGTGCTGATGATGTAGCGCAGTCACTGTTTGCTTTTGATTCCGATGAAGAATCATCTTGTATGGGATTCCCTTCATCAGAAATGGAAGACATAATAGCTGAAGAAGGTTTAGGAGGATTAGTTAGATCCATCTTAGCCTCCACTTCAGTGCTAGAGGAGAGAGAGGAATCTGGTGATGATGAGCAGTCAGTGTAGGCAGAGAGTGAGTCTGATGCCCCTGGCATTGCTTCTCAGGGTGCACCCACTACTTCAACTCCAGTGCCTGCATCCACCCTGAAGGCTTTAGAGAAGGATCACAAAAGAAATCTGTGATCTGGAGCCACTTTAAAGTGAGGGAGGACCTGAGTTTTGCTCAGTGTAAATACTGTGCCAGGGATATTAGCAGAGGCAAGCAAGTGGGCCATCTAACTAATGCTGGAATGATGCATGCAGAAGCAACATCCATTAGTGCTGACATCTGGGGATGATGGCAGTACCAGTCAGGGGACCCCTTTTTCCAGGCAGCATAAAGTAGTTGAAAAGGAGAAGAAATATCCCACACCCTCAGCCCCTTCCAGCAGTCACGTGGCAGGCCAGTAGCCCCCTGCCATGCGTCAGAAGCGACAACCCACCATGGAAGAAATGGGGTGGTGTTTGGTAACACTGTCCTGGGGAAGGAGGCAGGCAGCCTCAAAAGTTGTAACCAGGAGCTTCGGGCAAATGATTGCCCTTGATGACCAGCCCCTGCAGGTAATGGAGAATGTGGGTTTCAAGAGTTTGCTGCAGGTCTTAGCTCCAAATTACAAATTCCCCTCTAGAACCATATTTATCAGAAAGGTCATCCCCAGCCTGTACAACCAGTGTCTCAGTCAAATCCAGGCACTGCTAGCTAAGGCAGAAGGGAGTGTGCATTTCACCTGCAATATCTGGACAACCATGAATGCTTCACACTCTTACCTCTCCCTGACAGCACACTGGTGGGACCTGTCTGAGGCAGGGGCAGGCAGCAGCTCCATCAGGCATCTCCCCCCCCCCCCCCCCCCCCCCCCCATCAGAGATGCACATCTGACAACAACAAGAGAAAGAGCCTTTTCCATTGCCTCCCCTAAATTTTGGAACTCCCTAGCAAAAGATCTGAGAACCCAACCCAACCTCAAAACATTCAAAAAAGATCTAAAAACATTACTGTTCCACAAATTCTACACTGACCTTCATACTTCTGAACATCCTAACTCCCAATCAAGCTTTCATCCAAAAAACTGAAAATAACTTCTCTCCAACCAGAACAAACAAGCCTCCTCCCACTTAATGATACTTTCTAGACTTGAAATGTTTAACCTCTGTTTAATATGCACATTGTTATACTTTTGGTGGTAAAGTGCTGGTAAAAGAGTTACAATTTAAATTTTGTAAACCTTTATGATGGCTTTACATAATGACAGTATATAAAACTCAACAAATAAATAAATAAATATTAGTGACAAAGTATCAAGGTGCAGGTGTGCTTTACTGCACACCCACCTGACAGACGAGGCCCATACCGCAACCAATATTCTAGCATGCATCAGAGACATGCTGGAGGGGTGGCAGATACACCAGAGAGCCAGGAATCTTCAGGCAGGGTTCTTTGTCACAGACAATGGTGCAAACATGGTAAAGGCAATTTTCGACGGGGGCTTTCAGAACATCTGATGTTTTGCACACACTCTGCACCTGGTAGTGAAGTCAGCTCTGGGGTTGGATTCCAATGACAAAGAGAATAAATACCTGCATAGGTTAATACAGAAATGCAGGAACAATACAGCACACTTCCACAGAATTGTGAAGGCAGGGCAGGTTCTCTGACAAAAGCAGACTGATATGGAGACGCCTCACAAGCATCTCATTCAAGACATTGCCACCCGGTTGATGAATATTTGGAGGCCTTTAAACAGGAAGAGGGAATGTCAGTTGAGGTGCTGGATTGTCTGGACATTTTTCAGCAGCAGGTGAAAGAGAGATTCATGCTTTTAACACAAGACCGCACATACGTGCTCGCCACAGTCTGTGATCCCCGTGTGTACGGGAAACTTGTCCTACAGTACAACTGACTCATATTGGTGAAGGACCTGCTATTAGAAAAAGTCCATGAACAGGAGCGCCATAGGCAGAGACAGATTAGGCTTGAAGCAGAGGTGGAAACAGCGGGCACTTCAGAGAGTTGTGCTACTAGCCCAAGCTGGAGCAGCAGTGCTTTGTCAGTGAAAGATAGTACCTCCTTCTCCAGCTGGCATGAGTGACTCTCAGCCCGCCCAAGCAAAGGAGACACCAGCACAGCTGTCAGTGGCACGGTATCTCTCAGAGCTGATAGAGAACATGCAGACAGATCCGCTGGCATATTGGGCACACAAGTCCACTGTCTAGCCACACCTAGCCAAAGTGGCTCAGCGATATCTGTCATGTCCACCAACCAGTGTGCCCAGTGAACGTGTCTTTTCAATGACAGGGGATATCATGAGCCCTTACCACTCAAGGCTGGCACCAGAGTTGATGGAAATGCTACTGCTTTTGAAAGTAAACATGCCTTTGCTTGGGTTTCCAAATTTTCCCTGTGAATGGCAAGATGAATGAAAGCAATTGAAAGCCTTGCAGCAGCTCCAACTGCCTCCTATGCTCCAGATAATATAAGCACTGCAGCACATGTACCTGACCTCAAACGCTGTGCCTGACCGTCCACTGTCCAGGCCTTATGTTCCTACAAGGGTTCGACTTAGATTGTAAGCCCTCAGTGTATAGGGAAATACTGATAGTACCTGAGTGTAATCGACTATGAAGTGCTGGAAACATTTGAAAATAGCAAGATAAATAAATTAAAAAAACAAAAAACTGCTGTGCCTGTCCATCCAGGGTTTGTGTCCCTACAAGTGTGTGACCTCGACTGCTTTGCCTGTCCGTCCAGGCCTTGTGTTCCTACAAGGGTTTGATTTAGACTGTAAGCCCTCTGGGGATAGTGAAATACTGACAGTACCTGAGTGTAATCAACTATGAAGTGCTGGAAACATTTGAAAATAGCAAGATAAATAAATTAAAAAAACAAAAAACTGCTGTGCCTGTCCATCCAGGTCTATGTCCCTAGGTGGGATTGACCTCTGTCCTGGACTTCTGTGCCTGTTCATCCAGGCCTCATATCCCTAGGTGGGATTGACCTCTGTCCTCGACTGCTGTGCCTGTCAGTCTAGGCCTTGAGTTCCTACAAGTGTTTGACCTCAATTGCTCTGCCTGTCAGTCCAGGCCTTATGTTCCTAAAAGTGTTTGACCTCAATTGCTGTGCCTGTCCGTCCAGGCCTTATGTCCCTAGGTGGGATTGACCTCTGTCCTCTATTGTTGTGCCTTTCCATCCAGGCCTTATGTCCCTACAAGGGTTGGACCTCGATTGCTGTGCCTGTTCATCCAGGCCTTATGTCCCTAGGTGGGATTGACCTCTGTCCTCGACCACTGTGCCTGTCCATCCAGGCCTTATATCCCTACAAGAGCTTGACCTCTAACGTTGTGCCTATCGGTCCACTGTCAAGGCCTTACGTCCCTACAAGGACCTGACCTCTAATGATGTGCCTGTCCATGCAGACCTTTCATCCCTACAAGGGCTTGACCTCTAATGCTGTGCCTGCCTGTCTAGGCCTTACATCCCTACCAGGGCTTGACCTCTAATACTGTGCCTGTCTGTCCAGCATGGAGCTAGGATATAGTTTTCATGACCTTCATAATACGGGCCATTTTCCCTAGATGTTTCTTAATTGCCACATTAAGGTTTCTAGTGCTATAGAAAACTGGTGATAGTTGTACTCTAGTTCATCCTCTGTGTTCCCATTGTTACAGAGGCACTGTAGGGTACAAATTCAACATATGTTGATATTGTAGATTTGGACTTGAGTAGCAGTTTTCTTATTTCTGAGAGCTCTTCAAGTTCCTTTGTCATCAGCTGAAGTGCATAAGTACAGTCAGTAGCTTCTGAGTATTCAGTAGACGCCAACGGAAACACCCCACTCTAGGGGCAAACCTGTTCTAGGGAGCCCTTTCCTGCACAAAGGAAAGGGAACTCTCTCATGGGCCAGCCTGTCTTTCCCCTATCAAATCTACAGGGACCAGACTACCTCCGCTCTGCCAGCCTGTCTTACCCCTATCAGCTTTCTGCCACTCTGCCTTGCTTCCATACACCAGATGACTCACGTAACTCTTTGTGGTGTTCTTGCCACTATCATGGTTCCTCAGTGTGTTGGTGCTAGTCTTTCTGCTTGCTATGTTCCCCCTTCATTGTGCTGCAGGATGTCATAGCTAAAATCATGGAAAAATTGGTAAACACCCAACTATCCAAATACCTAGAGGACCACAGTATTCTGTCCCCAAACCAATATGGTTTTCGCAAAGCCGCAAGCACCGAAACACTACTACTCTCTCTCACGGACTACCTCATTTCTGGAATTGATAAAGGCCAAACATTTTTACTAATCCTCCTAGACTTCTCGGCGGCCTTCGACACCGTCAATCACGCCCTCCTTCTAAAACAACTGGCAAACATTGGATTGACAGGTGCTACACTAAACTGGTTCAAAACATTCCTAGAAAACAGAGGATATAGAGTCAAAATCCACAATAAAGAATCCCATTACCACCCTTCTAACAGAGGAGTGCCGCAAGGTTCATCACTTTCACCCACGCTCTTTAATGTCTACCTGTTACCACTATGTCAACTTCTTACAAAATTAAGCCTGAAACACTTCCTGTTCGCAGACGATGTACAGATCGTGATTCCCATAAAAGAAACAATCTCAAAAACAATGGAATTCTGGGACAGTTGCTTATTAGAAATTAAACTTCTCCTCACCAGCCTAAACCTCGTACTCAATGCTTCGAAAACGGAATTCCTGCTCATATCACCGGAAAACAATAACTCACTTCCAAAACCACCCACACTCCTTCAAACAACCCACGTAAGAGATCTAGGAGCTATCTTAGACAATCGTCTCAACCTCAAAACATTCATTAACCATACCACCAAAGATTGCTTCTACAAATTACATATTCTGAAAAGAATTAAACCACTTTTCCACGCTCAAGACTTTAGAACAATCTTGCAAGCAATAATCTTTTCTAAACTAGATTATTGCAACTCATTACTACTAGGCCTCCCAGCTTCTTATACCAAACCCCTTCAAATGGTTCAGAACTCTGCAGCCAGAGTGCTTACAAATTCCAGGAAAATTGACCACATCTCCCCCATCCTCAAAAACCTCCATTGGTTACCTATCCACTATAGAATCATGTACAAATCCATCAACATCATATACAAGACCATTAACCAACACACACAACTCGATCTACAAATACCACTTAAAAAATACACTTCCGCCAGACCCATCAGGGAATACTACAAAGAGTCACTCCAAATTCCAAATGCCAAAACCTTCCAACATAAATCCTTGAGTCTCAGAGCCTTCTCTTCAGCAGGTCCATCTCTTTGGAACTCTATCCCACCGGATTTGAGACAGGAACCATGCTCTCTAACATTTAGAAAAAGACTAAAAACTTGGCTTTTCAAAAAAGCATTTCCAAGCCTTGAATAAAACCTCCACTCTTCAACACAAACTCGCATGCAATAACTGGATCTAAATAAGAATCTAACTACCATAAACTTACGCACATCATTACCTGCGGAGTTTTATCATATTATTATCATTCACTACTGTGTCATATTTATTCTCTTGGTTACTTATTTTACCGTTTCATATTTATGTACTGTCCCATTTATTCACATAGGCTTATTTATTCACTCCGCTATACTACTACACTAATTGGCTGAAATGTAAATATTGCATTGTTCAATCTCTCCCCTCTTCCAGCTCCAAGTTAATTTTCCCTGTTTTATTGTTTTATTGTAACTTTCTCACCCTTCAATTGATTCTCTGTATTTAAAGTTCACAGTTCTATTGGGAATATTGTTATCACGTTACCTTATGCTTTTCACACATTGTTAATTGTAAACCGGGTTGATGTGATGCCAGTCATGAAACTCGGTATAACAAAAACAATAAATAAATAAATAAATAAATAAATAAATGCCACTTGTCTTGCCGCTTTGCCTGTCGTGCTGCCTTTGAGGGTTCATGCATCTTTTATTGGTGCTCTCTTTTGAAGCTGTGGTGTGTTTTTGACACTCTCGCTGATGCTTTGTGCCTCTGTTGAAGCACTCTTGCCACTTCTGGTACCCTTTTTCACCTTTACAGTGCCTTAGGCTATTCATGCCACTTTGCCACAGTCTAAGTACCTTGGAGCTGTTTTCCTGTTCTGATGATTGCTCCCCAGAAGTTTCATCAAAATTGATAATAAAACCCCAATTCTGCAGCCAAAAATAGGCAGGAAATCCTTCCCCCATTGACTTTAATGAGAACCTGAAAACAAATTCACATAGTAACGTATCGGGGCGCCATACGTCCGAATGCAATGGAAATGAACTCCGATGAATACGTATCACGAATGCAACAAAAATTTTCCGGCTACACATCCCTAGGAAACAGCCTCCCACTGGGCCATAAAGAAGAGAAGAAAACAAGAATAGCCTCCTGTCAGGTCTGATAAAGGAGAAGTCAACCAACTCCCACCCAGACTGATGAGGAGAGAGCTGCATCCTGTTGGCCATCTGACACACCTCCCTGTACCTCATAACACACGTGTGTCCCGACACACCTATTGCGAATCACTGACTAAGTCTCACGCTATAGGAGGCCTAAACTAATATTTTATGCTAATATCCAGACCTTTTCTCTCTATTAGGACTTTGCAACTTAATTTTGCTGTCATGATATAGTTCCCTATTGATTAGATATCAATCTCTGTGATATTCTACATACTTATCCCTTTTACTCAGGTTATCCCCATATGTTAATAGTGACCATATGCATTTACATTTATTACTTTACCTTTATCTTCATCCCTGAATTTCTTGTGAACTTCCACTTTTAGCTCTGACCTCTTAGCAATGGTCACTAATTCCTGGTAACTGGAAATTAATGAGGCATACATAGATGCGCCTTGAGTCAGATTTAGTTTTTCGCCAATGATGATCAGCTAATCATAGTTCTCACTTTTTTTTTCTGTTAGCTTGATTAAATTAGGAGACCATTTTTGCACAAGGCATAGGCTTGATTTTAATTGGTGCAATATGGTCAAGAGTCTGAGTCAATGTATCATTCCAGGTAGTAATCATGGAGTCTAAAGTATTTAAACTTGACATACTTTGAGTCAGTTTGGGAATACATTTCGTATGTAACTCATCTGGATCTATTCGACTCCTGACTTTTCTACAACAAACAGCAGCATATATAGAAACAGAAATGACGGCAGAAGAAGACCAAATGGCCCATCCAGTATGCCCAGCAAGCTTTCGCATTTTTTTTCTCATACTTCTTTTACACATGGCCCTTCGTAACCTTTTGGTTCTATTTCCCTTCCACCCCTGCCATTAATGTAGAGAGCAGTGTTGGAACTGTATCTGAGTGAAATATCTAGCTTAATTAGTTAGGGGTAGTAACCGCCACAATAAGCAAGCTACACCCATGCTTATTTGTTTACCCAGACTATGTAATTCAGTCCTTGTTTTTTGTTGTCTGTATACAGATCCACTTTTCTTCATTCCCCCCTGCCGTTGAAACAGAGAGCTATGCTGGATATGTATTGAAAGTGAAGTATCAGTCTTTCTCCCCTGCCGTTGAAGCAGAGAGCTATGCTGGATATGCATTGAAAGTGAAGTATCAGGATTATTTGGTTTGGGGTAGTAACCGCCGTAACAAGCAAGCTACTCCCTGCTTTTTTTATGAATGCAAATCCTTTTTTCCACATTTCCTCTTGCTGTTGAAGCTTAGAGCAATGTTGGAGTCACATTAACCGTGTGTATGTTTATTGAATAAGGGTATTATCTCCAGGTAGTAGCCGTCATTCCCACGAGCCACCCATTCTTCATTCACATCCTCTATGTTTTGTTAGACAGGACCCAGGATCTTATGTACTATGTAGGTGTCTGACCATAAAACTTCTAAGAGTGACTATGATAACTTGCTATTATGCATGATTAATTCACCTACAAAAACTAGATCTAGCATTGTAGGATTGTCATTAAGCTGATTGAATCCTAGAGCTTTCATACATGAGGAAAAATCCTCACAAGCAGGTGAAAGAGGATCCTCATCCAAATGCATGTTAAAGTCACTCATCAATATCATCCATTTTAGATCTATGTCAAATGTAATTACCATATCAATGATTGGTGAACAAGTCCATGACATTAGGCCAGGAAGGCAGTAACAAATACCAATGGTCCTTAAGAGATCAGATAAAATCAAATATTCATAATGTGCAAGAATTTTCAGTTTCATTTTTGTTAATGGTGTAGCTAAAGATGATGTAATGGCCAAAAGTATATCTCCGGGCCCAGAAAACAGGTAGGAAGTCAGTCTAGCAAAGCCGTGAGGAATATAATACAAAGTAGCCGAAGTCCTCAGAAGTATTTTATTAAAAAGATAATATTCCAGTATTGCCCGACTCAAGGCCTGAGTTTCGCCTGACCACAGGCTGCTTCAGGGGCTATACATAACAGACTGTATCAATTGTCAGGAAACAATACGTTTATCTCATACCTCATCCAGTATTGCGAAATCAAAAATTCCAGTTTATTTCGAGGATTCTTTGAAAATTATGTACCACAGGTACATTGAAAACAGAAAAAGTTGCTCCAGATTACTCCAGATTATACAATGCTCCAGATTGCACAATGTTGTACTTTAAAACTGGAGAGAGGAATTGTTGTCCCGATGTATATAGATGCTATTGTAAAAAAATCAAATATTCATAATGTGCAATAATTTTCAGTTTCATTTTTGTTAATGGTGTAGCTAAAGATGATGCAATGGCCAAAAGTATATCTCCTCCTCATTTTTTCTCACATACCTTAGAAAACAGCTGATACCCAGGAAGGTATAGCTGACTGAGATCAGTTATGTCTGTTTCTCAAAGTCAAGTTTCAGTAATCCCCATAATGTCAGGAGTCAGTCAGTTAAAAAGGTCAAATATGAACATCCTCTTCAGTAAACACTGAAGCAAAGGGAGTTTCCAAGATGGCGAAATAAGCAGGACGTTAGTAAGATCGTCGTTAAAACTTCCAACACTTTCCTTGAATATAAGTGTTATGCCTGCGAAAAGTAAGGGCAAAGTGAGGGTATATCTCTCAGAAATCTTACCCTCACCCATATAGTTGCAAATAACGCAATTTATGACCTGGTAATATACCAGCAGCCGAGGAACCTGATGTGCAGAATGGAGGGGGAGAATCAATCGTACGGCAGAAGAGGCTTCTCTGAGTCCCGAACTAAGAAGGCCACAAGCGCAGAGAGTGTGCAGGAGAAACTCCGAAGAAGGACTGGGAAGTGATGTCACTTCTGAATCTGGACGCGGAGCAGAAGGAGGAATATCGGGCAAGACACCACAAAAGTCGGAACCTCTGGAGGTACAACAACAA
Organism: Rhinatrema bivittatum; assembly: GCF_901001135.1. Classification (NCBI taxonomy): domain Eukaryota; kingdom Metazoa; phylum Chordata; class Amphibia; order Gymnophiona; family Rhinatrematidae; genus Rhinatrema; species Rhinatrema bivittatum. Next base: position 246,066,461 of record NC_042615.1, read on the forward strand.
AAGAGGACCGCTGTGACATCCGAGGAAAACGGAGGTGTAATAATGAGTGAAAACTGTCTCCCTGGAGAGGGAGTGATTGAGCCCGGAACCTGGATTGCAGCAGGTACAAGGGGAGAGGCCATGAGCAGAGAGATAGAGGGCCCCCTTACCAGACCATCTGTCATGACCCTAGACAACCTGTGGGACTTGATTAAGCAACAGCAGGATATGGGAGAAATTCAAAGGAAAGTGGATATTACAATTGCCAGAATCCCTGAATTAGAAAAAAGAAAACGCAGGAATTTAAAGCAGTAGTGGCAAAGGACAGAGGAATGCTAGCTAGGCGTTTGGAACATTTAGAAAATAACACCAAAAATTTGAATCTACGATTCTTGAATTTCCCAGGATTCATAGGAGAAATCCCTTTTACAACTCTAAAAAGATTTCTAGAAGAAGGACTGGGTTTTTCAACTGATGATATGCCTGCTATTAATACCTGTTACTTCTTGCCAAGGCCTAGAAATTTAAATAGAGAGACCAACATGCAAATCCAAAATGATTTGACAAATTTTCTGGAAAATTCAGATTCGGAAGTAATAGATAGGGGTACGCTGTTGGTTTCTCTAATTTCAACCTATGATATTAACAAAATAATGAAAGTCTATTTCAGGAAATATTCAGTAAAATTTCTAGATATAGTAATAAAGGTTTTTCCTGATTTGGTGTTAGCGACACAAGTGAGACGGAAGAATTTTCTAGCATTTTGTCAGGAAGTTATTGCTTTGGGGTTTTCATTCCTTTATGTTTCACGTGTAAGTGCATTGTGAAAAAGAGAGACGCATGTTTTTTATTTTTTTTACTCCTGATCAATTAAAGGTTTTTGTAGAATCTAAGAAACCTAGTACATCAACCCCTGTGTTGTAAATATATAAAAAAAAAAAAAATCAGGTATGCTGTGCTTGTCCATCTTGTTTTCCTGAAATGAGCTTTCACCTATAAAACTCCAATATTCTAGCCCTTTGTAAATAGAATAATTGACAGTAAAAGAAAAGGTCATTTACTAATATCACTATGTGGAATTTATTATGTGATTTTATCCTTTATATTGCATATGTGAGTTATTTGTCCTAATGAGGAATTTTCTTATGGATAAATTGTATACAATTTCATGTAAATTACCTGATATTACTGCTACAAATGTTTTTTGTTTTGTAAGGTTAAAAAATTTTATAAATAAAGAATTAAAAAAAAAAAGATCAAATATTTGAGCCAGATTGTTCCTGACTAATCAAGCATTAATCATACAAATATACAACAGTTGCCAGAGCAGTACTTCCTAGAATATAAGCAGTATGGGTGTGAACTAAACAATCTGAATAAGTACTAGCTCTAGAGCAACATGTAGAGGAGAGATCTCCATATCTGTCCACACCTTTTAGAACTGGTATGGGCTGACAAAACTCCATCGTATCAAGCAACTCTTTCAAATTGGATGGATTTAAATATTAGGCAACACAACTGCAAAATGAAAGTCTAATAAATATTCAAGGTTGTCAGCAGTAGTCAACTAAGCACCAAGGCACATTAATAGTTAGTCAAAAACTCTAAGGGCTGGATTTTCTAATGTCATGCAAAGCAGGGGGCGGTCTTGCAAAAGCCGGCAGCAATCGCACCACCATGGTGTTATCGCTGCCGGCTTTCGCACCCAATAGCACCACCGTGAAAGGTGGTGCTATTGGGCGCGCTACTGACGGCAATAAGGGGTCTTACCTTTTCACCGCTAGCGAAGTTTCCGCTCTGTCAGCCCCGACGACACCCCGACTCCTCCTCTTCTGGTGCCGATTCTGCCCCTATCTAGCTATAGTACACGAAAAGGGACTTTTCGCGTGCGATAGGAATAGAAAATGACTCCCTAAATTTGGTAGTCACGACTAAAACTATAAAGCGAAAAAATCTTTGAGTTAGGCAAAGCCCAAAGAACAAAGGGCAAAGCACAAAGGGGTAGATTTTATAAATCTGTGTGCGCGTGTACTTTTGTTCGCGCACTGGGCGCGAAGAAAAATCCGGGGTCAGCACGCACAAGGGGGTGCACATTTGTGCAACTTGCACGCACCGAGCCCTGCGCCCGCTGCCCGTTCCCTCCAAGGCCGCTCTGAAATCGGAGTGGCCTCAGAGGGAACTTTCCTTCCACCCCCTCACACCTTCCCCTCCCTTCCCCTACCTAACCCACCCCCCCGGCCCTATCTAAACCTTCCCATTACCTTTGTTGGGAAAGTTACGCGGGTAGGCGTAACTCTGTGCACGCCAGCGGGCTGTTGGCGAGCAATCACCCGACCCGGGGGCTGGTCAGGAGGCCTCGACCATGCCCCTATGCCAGCACCACACCCCATGCATGCCCCCCAGAACGCCCCGAAATTTGCACCGCCCACCTGACATGCCCCCGACACGCCCCCCTTGCGAAGCCCAGGGTCTTACACGCGTCCTGGGGCTTGCGAGCACTGCCGAGCCTATGCAAAATAGGCTCGGCATGCGCAGGGGCGTTTTAAAAGGGTTACACGTATAACTTATGCGTGTAACCCTTTTAAAATCTGGCCCAAAGTGCAAAGAGCAACTCACTTTGATCATTGGGTCCTCAGCTTCTTTAGACTTTCTGGCTTGTTTTTCAAAATGACTGAAGTAAATCATTATAGAAGTAACTGGCATGTGACTCAGTTCTGTGAATACATTAGCATGCACTGAGGAGAGGTGTTTCAGGGGGTGGGGTAGTTGGGGGTGGAATTGTGACTTATATGCATACTTTTTGATTACCGAGCACAGATTACACTTTGTGCAAGCTAATTTGTGCATATATGGCCCAATTTCTCAAGGATTTTCAAGGAAAACATATGGACATAATTTATTTTTTCAAATACTCTGTAAAGTCTTTGTGTATAATGTGCATACAGATTTTACCATTATGCGAGTTATTATAAACGTACCCTCTCAAATGGTAGAAAACAAGCAAATACAGCAGGGATCGGCAACTCTGGTCCTTGAGTGGCCCAAATCAGTAAGGTTTTCATTATATTCACAATGAACATGTATGAGGTGCTTTGGAATGCAGTGGAGGCAGTGCATGCAAATGCATCTCATGCATATTCAGAGTGTATATCTTGAAAAACTGACTGGTTTATAGCATTCAAAAACTGGAAATGCCAACCCCTAAATTACCAATACACTAAAAAAGTCTAGCTCAAATGTAAAGAGATTGTATAAGGTCAAACTGGGGAAACCTCATACAGTGCCAATACTAGGCTAAATGGAAATGCTCCTTGCTGTAGCGCAAGGAGCAGATTGCAAACAAACATCGCAATCGCGCAATCCAAGAAAGGAAGAAGTACTCTGACCGCATAAAGCCAACGTTCCATCTTCAGCACACGCACAGCACTCGAATGAAGGAGCACAGTGCCATCATTTATCGAGTGTGTTATTACAGCCGAGATACATAAGTACATCCCATGCTTAAGAGTGATTCCCTGATGAAGAAATCTTATTCGAAACATTGCAGTGTCGGGATCGTGACACTTACCGCATGAAGTTTCTTATACAGCACCTTGGCATCATAACTGTGAGTTTTGATTGGTATAACATTTTTCATTTGTATACCATCACTGACTCCCACAACAGTGGACTTGCACTGGATTGTCAAGATAGCCCAATGGAGTAATCGACCAAGCATCTTGTCCTTCTGGGGTTACCAATATGCATTCTAACAACCACATTGTTGGAGTTAGAATTTCAAAACAAGTAGCCATATAGGCATTTCCATTTAGCCTAGTATTGGCACTGTATGAGGTTTCCCCAGTTTGACCTTATACAATCTCTTTACATTTGAGGCAGACATTTTTAGTGTATTGGTGATATCGCAAGTGTTTAGCATTTTCTGGACCTTTTTTTTTTTTGAGTATTTGAACCCCTAAATTACAGCATCTCCAAATTTCAACTCTAACCTCATCCCACATAACCTCAAGCAAAACTAATTTCATTACATGAAAAATATTCAGAAATGTACCAGGAGATGGAGTCTCATTCCCCCCTACCATATATATATATATTTTTTTTTTAAATCAAAAGAAGCTTTGCCCAATGTGCAAATGTAATTAAACAAAATAATGATTCAATATCCATATCACAGATTAATTGCAATCAAGTTTTCAGGCAAAAAGAAAAAAAAATAAATCCTGTAACAGGAGTTATGCAGAGGGAATAACAGGAAAAATCTCTAAATTTTGGATTAATAAACTTCCACACATCAGTCTGTCCCACTTCATAAATATGCTAGTAAAAAAAATTCAGATCTCTTCTTAAGACATTGCTTTGTTGCAACAGTCTTTTCTAAGGTTGGATTCAGTAGTAAATTAAAGTCCCCTCCCACTAAAATTTAACCTTCAGCAAATAAGTCTGTTAGAAAGTGAGAAGTTAAACCTAATTGATCTCCATTAAGAAAAAGAAACAGAACCCAAAGTAATTAATCATCCTGCAATCTTTCCATTAATTAAAATATATCTACCCTCTTTATCCTTTTTGACCTTGTCAACAGAAAGAGGAAAGTAGTCATATATATATATATATATATATATATATATATATAGATATAGATATATGTATCTATATATCTATATATATATATATCTATAATCTATATATATCTATATATATATATCTATATATATATATATATATAGATATATATATAGATATATATATAATATACCCACGCCTCTCTCTTTTTTTTTTTTACCGTTGCCAATGAGAAAAAATTAAATAATGTATAGCACATTCCCTACATTTTTGGAAAAATGTTTCTTGAATAGAATAAATAGTATTTATTATTACTTGGAATTCTTATCCACCGTTTTGGATGCCAAATTCATCCAGTAGTTTATTGTATATTGCAATAGCAGCAAATAAAGGGCCTCATTTTCCAATATCGCATTGGTATCATATGCAATACCAAAAAGGGGTGTACCTTATGCTAATAAGCATCTGTATCACAAATTGCGATATCAGCTATGCGAAAGGCTGTTATCACAAGTTGCACTATTAGCCCAATTAGGGCTACATTGCCAGTATATCACAGTTCACAATGTTTCCGGTCAGGCCTATTTCAGGAGAGAGAGAGAGGGGGGGGGGGGGGTTAAGAATTAGTGTAGGGGGTTAGGGGGCCACTTTCACATTCAACATGAGACGTACGAACAGAACAGCGGTCTCTTCTGAAGATTTGCTGGCCTTCGGAGTGAGGAAACTCACTCCAAGATGAGATTTGTGCAATGTTCTCTCCACCTGGCTTGATGGACTCTCTACCTGGGTAACAACAAGCTAGGTGGAGAGAACATTGCACAAATCTCATCTTGGAGTGAGATTCCTCACTCCGAAGGCCAGCAAATCTTCAGAAGAGGCCGCTGTTCTGTTCGTACGTCTCATGTTGAATGTGAAAGTGACCCCTAACCCCCTACACTAATACTTAACCCTCACTTCGAGTTACTAGGTGGGCCTCCCATAGGGATACAAATACCTGTCTAGGGAGGAGGCACTTTAGCAAGTCTCTCTCTCTCTCTCCTGAAACAGGCCTGTTAGGAGACATCATGAAGCAATAAACCTTTACCGGCTGTAACGCAAATGAAAGAGGTGTAGTTATTGGCCACGTTAGGAGCCATGCTAACAGTGCGGCTGTTTCGCAGTACACGATAAATCCTCCCTACTTTACATTTACTCTGCCCCCTGAATACAAAATTAAAAATTCACAAATCGTGTTAACTGCTGTTAGCGAGATTTGCGGAATTATCACACATGGTAACTCCTTGGAAAATGAGGCCCAAAGAGAGATGAATTGCAGATTCACAATAAAAAAGGTGTGTAATAAATTTGACTAGCAGCAAAAAAGTTCATTATAATTTGATAATAAAAATGTGTGCTTTAGGACTAAGTTTAGGCACTGTACATCAACCAACATTAAAACTAAGCTCCACCTACAGCATAGCAAACATAGGAAAAAAAATAGCACAACTGTAAAAATATTAGATTAGCAGCATATTTGACATTTGAGGTAAAGCCAGTCAGTTTCTGTAGTCAGTTCAACATCTTTCAGTTCTGGCAGGCCGATTCAGTAAAGTCCGCGGGAGAGCGGGCGAACGGCGCGCACAGGCCACTCGCCTGTGCACGCAATGCAGTATTTAAATTAGGTCCAGCGGTAGAAACGGGCAAAAGAAGGCACTAGGGACACTAGCGCGTCCCTAGTGCCTCCTTTTGGCCTGGAGTGGCGGCTGTCAGCAGGTTTGACAGCCGACGCTCAATTTTGCTGGCGTCGGTTCTCAAGCCCGCTGACAGCTATGGGCTCAGAAACCAGACGCCGTCAAAATTGAGCATCCGGTTTTCGACCCGACAGCCGCGGGCCACCTTCAAATTTTTTTTTATTTTTATTTTTTTACTTTTTTTACCTTCCGGGACCTCTGACTTAATATCGCCATGATATTAAGTCGGAGGGTGCACAGAAAAGCAGTTTTACTTTTTTTTAATTTACTTTATTATTTTATTATTTATTTACTGAATAAGGGGTAGGGAAAACGCACGTCCAATGACAGATTGTACTGTATCGGCCTGTGGGTTGGGTATTAATAGTTTGACAAAAGAACCAGGCTTTTATATGCTTCCTGTAG